>NC_142167.1:57336866-57470357 GCF_029865625.1 Vigna umbellata
AGTTCTTCTTCATTTAGGCTGGATGGACATTGACTATGCTATTAGGAAACTAGAACCATCAGGTATTATTGAGACCAAAACACTCTAGATGCTATGAAAAATGGGAGAGGTCAATCGGCTCTCCGTAACATTCATAAAGACCAACATTTCTACTGGGATTCGGGATTCAGTTGACCAATATGAGAATGTCAAGGATTTACTAAAGGCTATTGATGAAAAATTTACCACATCTGATAAATCTCTTGCAAGCACCTTTATAATGTAGTTTTCATCCTTAAAGCTCACTAGAATTAAGGAGTGCATGATCATATCATGCACATAAGGGACATTGTGGCTCAACTAAAAGCTTTGGAAGTTACCATGTCTGATTCTTTCCTAAAACACTATATTTTTGTGCACTTTGCCTCACCATTATGCCCCTTTAAAATATCTTACAACATACATAAGGATAAGTGGTCCATTAATGAATTATTAATCATGTGTGTTCAAGAAGAAGAAAGGCTATTGATAGAAGGAGAGAATGTGAACTTGGCCACTTATTTTAAGAATAAGAAGAACCAAGCTAATAAGAAGGTAAAGATTCATGCTCAACCATTTATTAAGAAGGAGTCCAAGTATTTCTTTTGTATAAAGAAGGAACACATGAAGAAGGAATGTCCAAAGTTTAAGTATTGGCTTGAAAAGAAAGGTAATTTGTCTACTTTTGTTTGTTATGAATCTAATATGACTAGTTTTAATCATAACACATGGTGGATTGATTCTAGATATGCAATCCATGTTTCTAATACTTTGCAGGGTATGGAAAACCTAAGGAAACCGATGGGAATTGAGCAATGCATTTATTTAAGAAGCAAGATGAGTTCACGTGTAGAAGCCATTGGGACATGCAATTTAGTTTTAAGTTGTGGTTTTATTTTATGTTTAGAAAAGACTTTTTATGTTTAGGAAAGACTTTTTTTGTTCCTAGTTTTAGCAAGAACTTGATTTCTATTTCACAACTTGAACCTTTGGGTTTTCTTTTAATTTTATGGATTCTAGTTTTACTTTATTGAATAAATCCAAAGTTATTGGCTTTCCTGAATTATGCAACGATCTTTACTGTATTAAATTACAAAACAACGCTATGCATGTTTCTACTGGATTAAAACAATTTGTTATGATTGAGGATTATTCTGTATTATGGCACCGAAGATTAGGACATATCTCCATGGAGAGAATTAAACGATTAATAAATGACAGAGTACTTGGTACTTTAAATTTATCTAATTTTGGAACTTTTGTGGATTGCATTAAGGAAAAGCAAACTAAGAAGTTCAAAAGAGGTGCTAAGAAAAGTTCAGGTTTACTACAAATTATTCATACAAATATTTGTTGTTCGAATATGGATGCAAGTAGTCTAAAACACTTCATCACCTTTATAGATGATTACCCAAGATACATGTATCTTTACTTACTTCATTCTAAGGATGAAGCCTTAGATGCCTTTACAGTTTTTAAGGTCGAAGTAGAGTTACAATGTAAAAAGAAAATTAAGATTATGAGATCAGATAGAGGTGGAGAGTCCTATGATAGATACATGGAGAATGGACAAGCACCTGGTCCATTTGTTATATTTCTTCAAGAACATGCGATTATTTCCTAATACACCATGCCTGGCTCTCTAGATAAAAATGGTGTGGCATAAAGAAGAAATCGAACCTTAATGGAAATAGTTAGAAGTATGGGGAGTAATGCAAAACTTCCTTAGTTCTTATGGACTAAAGCACTTAAGACGACTGTGTATATAGTAAACCAGGACCCATTAAGGTTGTTTCAAAAACACCCTTTGAGTTATTTCAAGGTCGGAAACCAAAAAAAAAAAAAAAAAAGAAAAAAAAACCCTAGTAACTATTGTCCAACTCATAACACTAGGATTGTAGAATCAAGAAATGCAAAGTTTCTTGAAAATGACTTGATTAGTGAGAGTGATTTAATTCAAGATGTTGATCTTGAAAAAGGATCACTATGAAGCTCAAACCTCTCAATCAAATGATAGATTGGTAGTTATACATGCCCCTTGAGTTCAAAAGCATATTAGACAACAAGTAGTTGAAGTTCCACAAATTGCTCAAAATGATAATATAGATCAAGTTGTTAATGAGGAGGAACAAGTAAATCTCGAACAACCAGTCGAACAAATAAGAAGGATTCTTTACAAATAATCATTGGTAGCTCATTTTGACTTTGAGTTACATCAAATGAATGTGAAAACAACATTCCTTAAAGATGATCTAGAGGAAGAGGTTTACATGAAACAACCTGAAGGATTTTTCTCTAGAAATAGTGAGCACTTAGTATGTAAGCTTAATAAGTGCATCTATGAATTAAAACAAGCTTCACGGTAATGGTATTTAAAATTTCATGAAGTTATCTCTTCTTTTGGTTTTGAAGAAAACATCATGGATCAATGTATATACCAAAAGGTTAGTGGGAGAAAAAAAATTGTTTTCTTGTTTTATATATCGATGATATTTTACTTGCAACCAACGACAAGGATATTTTATATGAGGTGAAACAATTTCTCTGAAAAACTTTGATATGAAATATATAGGTGTGACATCTTATGTCATAGGCATTAAGATCCATAGGGAAGGATCTCGAGGTATTTTGGGTTTGTCCCAAGAGACCTATATCAATAAAGTTTTAGAGAGGTTTAACATGAAAGATTGTTCACCAAGTGTAGCTCCCATTGTAAAGGGTGACAATTTTGAATTAAGTTAATGCCCGAAAAATGATCTTGAGCGGGAACTCATGAAAAATATTCCATATGTTTCAACTGTCGAAAGTCTTATGTATGCTCAAGTTTGTACTAGACCTAACATTGCATTTGTAATTGGAGTTTTAGAAAGATATTAGAGTAATCCGAGTGTTGACCATTGGAAAGATGCAAATAAAGTAATGAGATATCTGCAAGGAACAAAATATTTCATGCTCATGTATAGACGAATTGATAATTTGGAATGATAGGCTACTCTGATTTAGACTTTGTTGGATGTGTTGATACTAGAAAATCTACATCAGCTATGTTTTCATTCTAGCTTATGGAGTTATATCTTGGAGTAGCAAAAAACAAACCTTGACTACTACTTCTACTATGTAGGCTGAGTTCGTTTCTTGTTTTAAGGCTACTTCATATGGTGTATGGTTGAAGAGTTTTATATCCGGACTTAGAGTTGCGGACTCAATTGTGTTGGGACAAGAAAATCTCGTCTATAGTACCCTTAGTTTTTGAAGTTTAAATAAACAACATGAAATGAAACAGTCTTAGATATGCTCAGAGAAGGCAAACGGTCAAAACATCAAATGCTAGGTTAAAAACCCTAAGTCTGATAGAACAAGTATCTATACACAATAAGTCCAACATATTTAGGTCACTAATATTTAACCAGGAAGAAAAGTCTATAGACGAATTTCTAAGATAAAAGTCTAATCCACAAGAAACCACAATTCAGTCCATCTAGGATACATCACTAGAAATATAGAACAGGTAGAAACACAAATGCTAGAAACAAGTTTCTCAAATTATCCATCAACATAGAAAAGCCTTAGGAAAACAAGTAGGATAAAAGCTTCCACAATGCTAAACGACTCACAAGTCAAGGCGTCGAAAGAGAGTCATGCTAAACGTGTAAGCTATACTATACCCAAGGATATTCAGTTAAACTCTCAAGAGAAAAAAGGTGTCGAGATAATGTCTTTGACCAAACCTTCTAAAAGCCTATACAAAGATTGAAAACTTATAAAAGAAGAAACATACTAAACGCTCAAGCTCTAAAAAGCTTAATCCCAAAAAGCATTTACATCAACCTAGACGATACCATAAGCTAAAATCTTTACTTCGTCCGACGATGAAGTTCCAACTCAACGCTTGGTATCTTAGAAAAAACTTAATTGATAAATGCTACCTCAATGGTAGAAAACATAAAAAGCACTCTATTGTTCTGAACAACCATTAAATGCTCAACATTCAAAAACAACGTAAAGTGATAAGAGTTATGTGTTGAATGTACAACTTATTACATGTATCCACCTGTCCGGAATGTTCTCGCCATTGAAAATTGTGACTGAAAACATTGTCTGAATTGTATCAAACCTTGGTTGGACTTTGAGGTTGTATTAATATGAAGTATCATGACACTGAATTCAATTATTTTTAATGAAGTTGGAGTGTAAGACTAACTTAACCAACTCACGATACTAGGCTATCGGTGGATCATATCATATTGATTCCAACTTCCGAGTTAAAAACATTGTCATGTTCCACTTTTTTTGTTAAATTGGTGGACTAACATTTGTTATCCCAAATACTAATATTACCATTTAAATCATTAATACATACTAATTCAATTTCAATTATTAATTATAATAAAATAATTTAACAGGAAAGTATAATAATTATTGTATTTAATTATTGATATTAATTAATTAAAATCTTAAAAAATACTTATATAATAATATCTTTTTTATATATTTAATTTAAAAAAAATAATTAAAAAATAGTAGATTTAGTTAATCTGTGAACCCATCCATAAGCGGGACATATCAATATTTTTAGTATGTGTCTTAGTAACACGGACCAGTCTAACTCCATTTTTATTGATAACTATGCGATATAATCATGCAAAGAAAATTGAAATTTAGTTTATTTCACAAATCTTTTATCAATTTTTGATATTCATTAGTCACTAAAATAATAAAACAATATGACTTTAAATTGAAACACTTGATTCATGTTTCCAGCTTTTATATATGAAAACTGTTATGACAGAGTGATTGTGAAAGTATCTAAGGAGGACCTTCGCCATCTACACAGCAACATAGATCTTGGCGGCAAAAGCCACCATAATATTTATACCCTTTATTGTAACAGTGCTCGTAACAGGCTTCTTCAATTGGACAATATATCTTATCCTCACACATTACTTTCAGCGATTCTGAAAACAACCGAATGTCATTACAAATTGCATGCAAATCTTATATATATTTACTTTTAATAAACCCAAAAATCACAACTTAATGGTTTCTATTATGCAGCCTAAGTTTATTACCTGAAGCCGGAAACAAAGCGATACACAGAATTCCAAAGATAAAGCTCAGAGTGCTGATTCTTCTTGACATTATTTTGCCCATATGAGCTTCTCTGCTCTCGCCTTCAGGGCTTATGTGTACTCTTTAAAATATATCACTATATATTTATAAAATTATTTTAAAACGTGTATAGAATTTATGTAAAAACTTTCTGTTAAACAGAATAAAAAAGGAGTTTATAGAAAAAGATCAATCATTTAATAAATGTATATTATATTTATGAATTGATAGATGAAATAATTTATTATTGAACTTAATTGTATATTACAATTGAGTAAATACATTATTAATCATACGAAGAATTCATATTAAAAAATTATGTGAAAGTTAAACATTAAATAATTAATTAATCCATCATTATTAGCTATGTTTGGGTCACGAGGTTCTTATACTGTAACTTGTATTTTCCAACTTTTTATAATTATAAAATTAAATATAACTCTTTTAATTATTTTATTATAAATTGCTTTTATTTATTTTATGGGTAATTCTTTAAATAAAAAATAATTAAGTTTACAAAATAATTAAATTTAAATAAACTGTTAAAATTGATAAAATGATTATTTAAATTTAAAATAATTTTTATTTAAATTTTAAAATTGGAAGATGTAAGAACCTAGAAAATGAAGTATTAGAGTAAATAGGTGTATTAAAATAATGAGACCGAGTATTTTATTACAAAATAACATTATAATATAAATAAAACTTTCTAAAGCTCGGTTCATTATCTAAAATATTTCTATATCTCTAAAACACTGTTATCTTCTCTTTTTCTCACTTCTCTCTACTTTTTCTCACTCTCGGGGTATCTGTTCGACGATCAGGGAGTACCTAGACGATCCTGGCGTCGAGGGCTACCATCTCTACCGATCAATTTCCTATTTTGAGCCGGTAAGTTGTTTCTTCTCTTTTTTCGTACGTTCTTAGACCGTGATCATGCAACAATTCCTGTTTGCATGTATCTGGTTGTTTTCTCTTCAATTTCTTCCTCAATTTAGGTCCTAAAGTTGATTTCTTATCACCAATCGGTGAGTTGTAGGTTTCTGTAGAGTTTCCTGAGGCACAAGTTTCAAGTTGGGGTTTTCTAGAGTTAGGTAGTATTTCTCTGAGGTAAGGGAAGCTGAATTTTATCTCTGTTTATTTAACTATATTGTGCATGTGTGAAGAGCATGTTAGTTATATATAATGAACTGAATTGTTGACTTTGATTTTAGAATGAATGTGCATATTGTGGTTGTTGTAAGTGTGTGTGAAGAAACTATATTGTGCATGTGTGAAGAGTGTGTTAGTTTTTTATAATGAGTTGAATTGTTGACTTTGATTTTAGAATGAATGTGCTTATTGTGGCTATTGTAAGTGTGTATGAAGAAACTATGAATATGAACCGATTTAGATGATGATTATGATGTTATAGACTAGATGAAATGTTAAAATTTGTTATGAGATTGACTTATGAGAAATTTGAATGAAGTATACTAGTTTTAGGTAAGTTTTAAGGAAGTGGGGTAGTGAAATTGTGAATTAGGAGTTGTAGGCTGTATTAGTAAGTTAGAATAGGTTAGATAGGTCAATTAGGACTTGCTTGAGTCCTTAAGAGGCTGAAAGTAGTGCCAAAAGTGGTAGAATGGGATTTGGAGTAGAAATTGTGTATAAAATGCCTTAGACTGATGGTAGGAAGGTTTAAAATCAATTAGTAAAATTTAATTAGGTGTATAACATGAATTAGGATGATTAGAAGTTGGGAAAAGTAGTTAGAATTGGTAAAGGGTGTTGAGTTGCATAATTCTACAGAATTTGGTGTTGCAGATTATGTAGACCCGCTAAGCGCATGGATTCATACAGGGAGTCACCATGGCGAGATGTTCTCTACCAGGGCATTCACATAGTGAATAGACGCGCTGTGCGAATGGTTTGAGAGGTTTGCTCTCTGTCTGACGATCCGCATGGCGAATCAGGGCGCTATGCGCCTAGTTGGGGTTTGGGACTACTACAATTTTTTTTATTCTAATAGCGAATAGGTGTGCTCTGCAAATGTTTAGGGAGTTTGATCCACTATTTGGGGCTCACACATAGCGAATTGGGGCGCTATGCGAGGGGTCAGGGTCTGATACAATTAAGAGTTTATTCGCATAGCGAATTTAATCACTATGTGAATGGTTATGAGGGGTGAGTCTCTGTCTGAGGATTCACACAATGAGTTGGGTTGCTGTGCGAGAAACCTCTGGATTCGCTCTGCGAATGTGTGTGGTGTGCGAATGGTCCAGGTTTTAGTTCACTTTTTTCTTTCTTGTATTCACTGAACCTGAATGAATTGTAATACATTGTAAAGCTTGTCTGATGTGTGAAATATGGTATATGATTTAGTATGATTATGAGTCATGTTCCAAGTAAAAGTGTGTGAATCAAAGTGATGAATGTAAGTATCAATGTAGACTCTCTTGGTGAGGTTCAAGTTTTGTTTAGAATGAATGCACGAGCTCAATCTTGGGGTTTATCTTGAAACTTCAATGGACTTTCATTCTCATATAGAGAGGATTGATCCATGTCATGAGGAGTAGCAGGAGGTTTTAGTCTTGGAGGCTTCTAGTATGCTCCAAGGCGTGATACATACTAACCTCGTGAGTGTGGTAGGGTGAAACTCATTGGCAATAGCTTTGCAAAGCAGTAGAGGCCACCGCAAGTGCATAACCCGTCATAGCTCGACAATCATTCTAAGTCCGGACAGTCAAGTCTAGGTTATAACATGTTAGGATGTTTGAACTGGTTTATCTTGCTTATTTAATCTTAAAAATATTATGTTGTGTAATTGTATAAATTCTTTTATATCTAGCTTACCCTTCTATTTGTGATTTTGTTTTGTATGTGTAAGGTGTTTTCTTTTGCAATGGTCATCCTGTGGATGTGAGTGTCAGAACCCATTTAAAAACCCTGAAAACCCCATTGGAGTGGAAGCCAAGTGTCAAGGGGAGAGAATCAGAGTTTTAGATAGTGGAAAACAAGTGGCTGCATGAAAGTGGCCGTTCGTTTTAGTGATGGCAGTATTTAAGGCTAAATTTCAAACACTGTGCCACTTTCTGCATGCAACCCTTCTTCCCTAAAGTTCTGAACTTTCATTTTCTCCTCCTTCTCTCTAGATTTTTTCATCTCTAAGAAATCTTACTCTTTTCTTCCTCTGATCACCACTTAGGCACCATTTCTATTCTCCCGGCGTCAAGGGCGTTCGTTTGAACTGATCAGTTTTTGATTCCGAGCTGGTAAGTTCATCCCTCCCTCAGCCGTGTGTTTTTCTGTACATGCAAACTCAGTTTTCAATTGCATGAGTTTCTTAACCCCTTTTTGAACGCCTTTCTGGTCTTTCATTTGGTTTGTTTCGTAAATCGCAATCGTAGTCTTCTAAGAAATTGGTGGTGAACCATATTCTGCATCTGTGAGCGTTCGGTCACGTTAAGAGGTAAGGGAAGCTTATATAATATTATTTTTTATTCTTGTTTTTGAATGCTGGCATGTTTGTTTGATTGTTGGATGAAATATGAAGTATGAATATTTACTATGTTATTGATGTATGATTTTATGAAGATAGATGTTGAGGAATGAATTAATATAAAGAATCTAAGTCTATATTTCTATGTGAAAATTGATGTTCGTCACTGAAGGTTATTGACCGTTTGGTTTTCTCGTGGACTCGGTTGAAACTAGATTCTTTCATTTGGAGAGAATTCTAGTTGAGGACGAACGTCTTCATTTTGTAATAATGGTACATGAGCGTTCGGCCAAGGGTAGTCGTTCCTTGGTATTTGGTTATAAACTTAAGTATATCTATATGTATTTGTATATTTCGTTCGTTCTTGAACACTATTTAAATGGTATCTTATTATATTTATCAAGTCTTTCTTCTATAAGTTTAGTAGTGCTCGGTCTTACACCAAGCGCTCGTACTAAGTAGTGCTCGGTCTTACACCAGACGCTCATTCTCATTTCCGTAATCTATCTTAATAATAAGAGCGTTCGTCCAAACTCAATAGTGTTCGCTCTCTATAATGCTCGGTCTTCGACTGGCATTCGGTTTCCTTGATGTTTAACTCATTAAGAAGCTAGGTATTTATTGGCTTTCGGTTTCTTCATATGATTCCGCCAGGTACTATTATTTGATGTCCTACAGTATCTGCCTCAATTGGTTTCAGCCTAGAGTCTTAGTACTCGGCCTAGGCTTTACGGTGTTCGGTTTGAACTCTCAAGAGTCATTTCATTAAATTGGCTCACTTGGTAAATAATGTTCAATTCTATTAGTCTCTGAGAAGTATTATTGTATTCGGTCCCTTTCACAACCCCGATAGTAACTCTTTCGATTTGATCTGTTTTGAGTTGGACCCATCTCGGTCTCACTCCAAGTGTTCAGTCTTGTTCTGGGTTAAAAACTAACGTTCGGTATTTAGTATCCTACGGGATCTTTATTCAAATTGGTTCAGTTGATGTTTTAATAATGAAAGATGATGGAATATGATATGGATGAAATGAGTTTGGTTATGTAAGAGTGTTCCGGGGAGGAATATCTCATGATTTGATATTGGAATGGTAAAGTATGAATGTGGACAAAGCTTAGCTGGCGTTTACCCTGATATTCCGTGGTTACTAGTTCCTCACGTAGAGGATGGTAAGTCATGTGTGGGAATGGCAGGAGATCCTAGTCCATAAGGTTAACATGGACGGAACGGATTAACCTCGGGTGGCAGCTGTCGAGGGTATCCCAGTTACTACATCACCCGGGTGCACAAACGTCGTAGCTACACATAATTCGTACAGTCCTGACGGTCAGGGTTAAGTGTTGGTCGTTGCATGCAAGAATGAATTATTTATCCTGTTTAATTGATTTGTGTGAAATATATGTTGATACTTGAATTGAATTACATAAGCTTACCTTATTTCCTGTCATGTCCGTTTTGTACGTTCGGTCGTTTGTCCTGTTGAATTGATCATCTGTGTGGATGTGAGCAGAAGGAGAAGAGTTGTTGGAAGAAGTATTGGAAGAGGTGGACGTGAAGGTCGAACCTTAGGACGTTCGGTCAAGTTGTTGGACTACTCTTTTATAGGAGCGTTCGGTCATTCGTTTACTGTTGATTTGACCGTTTGGCATAGGAAGTGTTGTAAACCGTTCGTTCTGTATTGTTAGTATTTGTACAGTTTTAACTCCCCGTTATTTTGTAAGGTCGTTCGGCCGTATTCATACTGAATCCCTTTTGAAGAATTGAGCTGTAATATTATTGTATGTGATTATTCTATTATATGGTTTTACACTGTATTTTTGGGATGTTACAGTGAGCAGAAGGAGATGAAATACCTCTGGAGCACGCTTTGGATGGCGAAGATGCTACCACGTAGTTGGATTTTAGATTAGTCTTGTATATAGTTTGTAATAGATTAATCGTATATAAAGTTTAAATTTTATGATTATTTTGAATGACTGTAAAATTAATACTTTGTATTAATGGTATTTAACTGTTCTATCATATTATTTTTGTGACTACTATAATATGGTTTATGGCTATATTTTGGGATGTAACAGAAGATAAATGTGGATATCAAAACCAAATTCCCTTTATATATATAGGTATAAATATAGATAAACGGTTACATTTAAAAAAATAGTAAAATTATAAAATTATGTTTCTAAGAGAGAAAAATATTATGGATTTTTCTATTCAAGACTCTAATATTATAAATGAATAAGTAAAGAAAAATGATTAATTTTATAAAATTATTTGTTTGCTTTTTATGTTTTGCTTTTGGAATACATATGGATTGTTTGGTACTTTTTTATTTTGAATTGTTTTTGGAGTTTAACATTATTTTAGAGTAAAATTTATTTAGATTTGAATTACAAAAAATATTTATTTATTTTTAGATTTGAAAACTAAAATTATAATTAAGTGAGCGAGTGAATCAACCTATTTAACTCACTAACCCGTGGTGGGCCGAGCTGGATTATCCATTTTTTATAGCACAATAAGTAATTATATACAAAATCACACATTTTAAATATTACTTAAATAGTTTAATTAACATCATTCCATAATCAAATCATTTAACTATTATTGAAGGTTGACTATTTTCAAAAGACTTGTATCGAATTAGACTTAAAGATTTTATTTCTATTATAAAATTATTAACTCACACAAAGTTACATCGTCTCCCTCATATGACAGGATAAATTTCATATAAATTGCTTGATACATTTCTCTTTCACATTGATTAAGGTTATAAGAAAATCCATTAACTTTCAACATCTAATATCTTCTTTTGTGTTAATATGATATTAATAGAGTCACGATAATTGTAATATATGGTTTTGATAAAACTTTAGTTTCTACCTATTTAACTGTTAGATTAACTTGAAAATCTAATATATGGTTCCTAAGATATATTGATTCAATTGGACCGCTCTGATTATTGATTAGTTTCAAATATCTTAGGGAACTGAACATCACTTTAGTTTTGTTTTTGAGTCCTCTCGGTAAAACATTAATTCCCACATAGTTAACTATTAGATTAATCTGAAATTTGGATATGTAGTTCTTAAGACATATTGATTCACTTTGAATGCTTGGATTTTCAATTGCTTGTTTGTGTTTAGAGAAATTAGTTTTGTATTTCTTAAGTAAATCAACACCATATTAATTATGTTCCTGAGTCATCTCGGTAAAATTAAGATTTTCGCTTCATTAATCGTTGGATCGAACTAAAATTTTTACCATGGGTTGTAGATATATTGTTATTTAGATTTAGTGTTCAGATCTTTAATTATTGGTCTATAGTTAATTAGTTTTCCACGTAATATTCCAATCCTTTAGGTTGTTAATAACCTATTTTGGCTTAAATTATGAGTGATTGTATTACTGATTTGTATGTATAGTTGCATCATTGACTTAATCTCTGTTATGAGTTAAACTATGAAAGTGACTTTGGTCCAAATGTGTATGATATGATTTTATATAGCATGATGAATTAGTTGATGAATATGAACATGATATGAGTTTGACTAGGGATCTTGTGGAGAGATTGTGTTTGTAATTAATTAATGTACATGTTGATGTGAGTTATGTGGTGAGAGTGATAAAAGATCCTAGTGTATGGATCGATTTGGCTATAGGTGTTAATATACTAATCTTGTGAATGACATGGTGTATATTGACCATGGTTTTTGTAGGAGAAGTAGAGGCCAATGTAATTTGCATTTGAATTTCATTTCAATGTAATTTGGTACAAATTTGTAATTAGGCCAAAATGGGAAGGGTAGAATGGGAATATGGGTTTTTAAAACCAAAATTTCAAATTTGGAAGGGGCTCTCCTTTGTCTTACGTGAAAAAATGTATTATAGCCTAGGTTTCATTTTTGGGAGCTCTTCCCCTCCTCCCCCATCATGTTGGAACAAGCTTGCTACTGAATTAAGAGTTTGCTTTCACTTTCTTCTCCCTTCTCTGTACTGAATTCATCTACAATTTCATTTCAATTCCATGGTTTGATTTTAATTCTGCAATTTCTGTTCTTAATTGCTGCAGTTTCTGTTTTTGTTTTGCCGTAAATTCATTTTTTCTATTTCTGTTTTCATTTTACTGTTTTTGTACTACTATATTTTCATTTCCCGTATTCTGCTTCAGATTCTATCCAATTCTGGTTCTACAATTCTGTTTCTGTTTTCTGTTTTTCTCTTTTACTGTTTTACTATTTTCTGTTTTCTATATTTACATTTTCTGTATTATGCTTCAATAATTCTGATTTTGTTTCTGTATTCTGCAAGTTCTGTAACTCTATTTTACTTTTACTGTATTTTCTGTTTTTTGTATTTTTGTTTTTTGTATTTTTGTTTTCTATATTTTTGTTTTCTACGCAGTTTTACGTTCCAGATTAGTTTTTACTGTTTTATGTTGCTGTAATTTTATTTTGATGTTCTCGTTTAATTTTTGTATTTATTGTTTTTTGTATTTACTGTTTTATGTGTTTATTGTTTTCTGTATTTTTGTATTTACTGTAGCAGTTTTGTTTTGACTGTAATAGTTTCATTTTTATTTAATGTACTATGTTTTGCTGCATCTAATTTAATTGTAACAGAAGTTTAATTTTGTTTTGGTTTGACACTAGGAAAATTACAATAGTTCCATGAGATTTATACACGGTTAATTGATATTCTATTGTTCTTGTCTTGCATAATATTTGATTTGATTTGAGCTTACAATTAGGTACACGTTTAGTTGTCTAAATTGTGTTTAATCTTTGCTTAGTTGATTAGAGTCACGAATGCTTAATCTGTGGTAGCATTAAATTGATTGAATGTGGGTAGTGTGTTTCCTTAATTCGCATTTATGAAAACTAAATTCATCTTCGCTTAGTTGATTAATTTGTGTTTGATTAGAGGTGAAAGGAGTGAATAATTGTTGTTAATTTGGGATTAGAAACATTGTAATTGAACTAGTCCTGTTTTTAATCATTGTTTTAATTTTGTAATCTTGAGTTAAATTTCAAATTGCAAAACTGTCCAACCCCCCCCCCCCCCCATTAATTTTGATTTGAGTACGACCTTGATCATGTGTTATACGGGAGTAGATGAGGAAGTGACTACCATTCTAATGCAAGGCTAGGGTGATGCAACGAAATAACATCAAAAAATTTAGTCGGACATAAGTTTTAGTTAGAATAAATATATCTAGTTCCTTAAAAGTGTGAGACTTTTATATTTAATACAATTATATTCTTGATAACTGTAATAATGTTACATTCGATAACGATACTTCTTCCCAAGGTGGGTTTTCTTTGTGGCTTAGGTTTTGTGCTAAAACCCTAAGATAACTTCTAGGTGACATGGCTTCAGTCTCATGTTATACCTTGAGGTTTCTCTCTAAGGTAGGTTTCTTTGTGCTACTCAGTCGTGCTCAAGTTAGTTTGCTAGATTTTGCTAAAAATTCACTTATTTTCTTTATATTTCTCCTTTGACTCTCTAAATTCATCAAAACCTACAAAACAAGTAAATTTGAGGTGATTTCCAAAGATATATAACATAATTAAAACAAGATAAGTGTCAAATTAATACCAAAACAAACTTATATTGAGAACATATCAATATACTAAAGAAATGTCACCATAGAATCTCTCCACGAGATCCCTAGAACTATGCCAAACACATACAATGCTCATATTAACTAACAAACTCATCATCATCCCCATTTCATACATCATTATTCATATGCATATTTATCCATAAATCTATCAACCATTCTTACATAAACATCATAAACCAATTATTATTTTTAACATTCACAATATCATATGTTAAAAGTAACCAAATAGATCATATAAGAAAATAGAGTTAAGCTTTGTAATTTCGATTAGAAAGAATATCTACTCGTTCAACGAGTAGCGCCTAAAAGCCCACTCGTTCAGCGACCAGAAAGTTCAGCAGACAAAATTGTTACTAGAACCCACAGACTTAAATTCTCCCAAAAGTCACCTAGTGAGACTTGTCTCACCCAGCCACTGCCAAGTCAGTGAGCTACCCAACAAATATATTCTCACCCAGCGACCACAAAGTCAGTAGCTATTTGACTTTGACTTCGTTTAGCGATCATCAAGTCAGTAGCTCTCTGACTTTGGCTTCAACCTATGGGTATATTCTCGCCCAATGAGTCTACATAATTCTACAAAACATAATTCTATATATTTATGTCATTTGAGTCTTGCCAAACAATTCAACAGCTATTACAGATGTTAAAACATACCAAATTTCAAATTACACTACGTTCATTAATTTAAACAATACCATCTACAATATGAATCAAACAACATTCCCAATTTCATCATACAATTCAAGTAAGCCAATTTAAAAATATAATTTCAATTCAACACCTCATATTCAATCACATAGCTCAATCATTCAGCAAACATCATACAAGCATACGATTAGTATTTACAAGATATCAATCACATAAAATTTTTGCAATTAGCTTCCTTATTTGAAAGATGTTAAAGACAAAATCGTTTATATGCTTAAACGCTCTCATGTTTTGAAGTTTAATCAAATAACATTAAAACGGGATAAAAAAAAAAAAAACAACTTAGGGTGAAAACACAAGACTTAGAGCTTGAACCCTAAATGCATATCCTAGAACTAGAACCCAAAACATAGAAAAACTTAGGTAAACACTTAGGTCTTAGGAAATAGAAAAAACATTTAGGTTAAACACCCAGACCCATGGCTAAACACTATTGTGCCTAAAGTGTCTAAGAGAGATTGAGTTAAACGTTCAATGCTTATAATACCTAGAATAGGTATTCAGCTTCTCTCAAAAAGAAAATGTCAAGACAATGTCTCTGATAAAACATATTAGACATAATTATCAAAGTATGAAAGAAAACTTAAGCAAGTTAAATGTTATATCTAAAAAGAGACAAAAGCTAAAGAAACAAAAGCTAAAAAAGCGTTTACTTGACTAAACGATGTCATGAGCATAACAAGTACCTCATATCTTGATGAAGTATATATCTACGCTTGGTATCCTTAGAGTACAGAACTTAATTGTAAAATGCTACCTAACGGTAGAAATTCAAAAAGAATTTTGTTGTTATGAGCAAACATTAAATGTCGTTAAATGTTCATCGTTCAAAAAGAACAAAAATGATAAGAAAAGATGTATCTATTGCATGCACAATTTACCCTAATCTTGCAGCTAAGTTATTCTACACGCATTCACAATTCTATAGATCAAATATTAAAAAGTGGACGTAAGAGACAAAGGAGATATTCACGAAACGTTCCTCACTTGAAGCAAAGTCTAAAAAGATCATACAACTTACTTCACAAGCAAAGGACTGAAAAAGCATGTCTGCTCTGATAAGTTGACTTACCCAACGACTGTTGTACAAAGAAGAAAGAGAAAGCACGAGTGTCAAGGTTACACACTCAGTCTAACGAACGAATATCCATGAAGCCTATAAATAGAAGATCTCTCAAAAATAAAATTAAGAGGATAGTTTAAGAGATAGCATAACAGGATAACATAGTGAAGAAAAACTTACAACGAAATATTCATCCTGAGAAGAAAAAGAGAAAGAACTCAAGAAAAAGAAGATATTTGAGCTAAAGAAAAGACAAGATAAGAGAAAAAAATGGAGATACTCTCACACTTCATTGTCATATTGCTTACTATTGTAAGAGAGAAGAGAGAAACACATGCGAATGTTTAGGCTGTATTGTAATGTAATAAAATCCTCTTTGTGAGAGATATAGTCTGAACTACTTGTAAGCAATCGTTGATTGCAATTCTCAAGAAAATTAAAATACTTACAACTAAACTATGTTTGACTTAAGGAATCTTGGCAAGGTTGTTGAGTACTAGGAATTGTTCAAATACTCAAAGGAAATTTGAGCGGGTTGTTGAGTTCCAAGAGTGGTGATAATACTCAAAGGAAATCTCGACGGGTTGTTGAGTACCAGGAGTGGTGCTAATACTTAAAGGAAATCTTAGCGGGTTGCTGAGTACCAGGAGTGGTGCTAATACTTAAAGGAAATCTCGGTAAGGTCGCTAAGTACCAAGAGTGGTGTAATACTCATCTATAATCATGTGAAGATTATAGTGGAACTTGCTGCGGAGGAGACTGGACATAGCTCAGTTGGAGCGAACAAGAGTATAAAATCTCTTGTGCAATTATCTCTTCTCTTACCTAAATCATTCACTTATGAAAACCTGCAATCGCGCTTTATTTCTAAACACAAGAATCTTCCAAGCTAAACGATCTTTTCATAAAGGAAGTTCTTAACAAAACTACATTGTTTACATTCTGAATAGCACGTTAAAAGTTGTCATTATACAAATCTATTAAGTCGAGCTTTCAATCATTTAAAGGAAAATTTCAAGAGCTCGATAACGTGTTATATGACAAGAGTTGTGAAAAATCTTCCATTAACACTATATATTCAACCCCCTTCCCCCTTCTAGTGTTTTTAAGGTACTTCAAAGACAAATGTAAATGGTATAAGGAGTCCCAGATCCCTTCAAGCTCATAAAATCTGCTATCTATACTTAAGAACAACACAAAAAATATGAGAACACATCATCAGAACCACTAATTAACAGAGACTCGTATAGAAGACTCAAACACTACATGTGAACCAAGAGTATTCACATGCCTAGGAGGAACATATAGACCAAGAAAAAAAACAAAAAACCAACTTACTATATTGAAAAAACTGATTGGACAAAAATGGAGAACTTGTCACAATGATCACTTGAGCCGTCTTCAATCTTCATATGAACAAAAGGTAAAAAAACCTAGAAGAAAGAAAAAAAACTTAAGAGAAAGAATTTTTAAGAGAAAAAAAATATATTTTTAAATAATAAAACTCATTTACAAAAATATTTATACTTTAACTTTTTAATACTAAAATAATTTAGTCTTACCATTTTAAACATACTGGCAAATCATAATTTGTAAGACTCTTACATTATTGTTCTTAAATAAAAGTGAATAGGCGTAATATTTATCTATACATATAAATAGGAGGATACACTTATTTGGTGTGTACTATTTTATCCTTAATGATATAATTGTTAACTGATTTGTTAATAACAATATTTACTTTCTCTTTTATCCTTCATTTAAGTGACTTATACTACTTAATCATATTTATTGAGTTCACACTTATAGGTACTTCTTACTTCTCAAATTTCATTTGTTCTTGTTTTAGATATTTTTTTGCTTTTTCTTTATTTTTTAAACCTTCATTGTGAAGCAAGTACTCTAAGATGCATAGCCGCAAGCTAGAAGTTGGTTACGAAAAAAATTGCAAGTAATTTTAAAATCCAAATTAAAATTTTTACTTAAAATTATTTAAATTTTATTTCATAATACCAGAGTAACTTTATAAAATTTAAATAAAGCAGTTAGTGTTCAAAATGTTCAAAATTAAACACTTTCAGTTTATCATGATATATATTATTTAAATGTTAACACAAAATATTAAAAACACTTTACGTGATAATAATATTAAAATCATAATTAATAAGATTATTAATATTTTACGTAAATAAATACCTAAGATTGTTATTATTTATGAAGATGATAATATTTTCTGAGTTTGAAAAACATTTTATCAATAGATAAAAATTGTTTACTTTCGCCAAATATGAGGACAAACATACTATAGAAACTTTTATAAAGTCCAAAAGTGTAGTAAGTCTTAATATAATTATAATTTACTATAATTTCGAATTAAAAATATATAATTTTATCAGTTAGATATATTTTTCTCCTTTAAATTCATATTAAATGATATTCAAATCTTTTTTAGTTTTAAAATTCAAATGGATGAAATTTACATTTTTATTGATTTTCGATCAAATATTTATTTTTCTTATATTGTTAACACCTCATATTTTTAATAAAATATAGCATTTATCTAATTTTATTTAAAAAGTACATAAGAACTAGAAAAAATAAAATACAGATTAAGAAAATTAGAACCATATATATATATATATATATATATATATATATATATATATGTATATGTGTGTGTGAGAGTTTACTAACTTGTGTATCCTCTTTTTTCAGTTGGTACATTTTAACAATGTGTATCGCGTTTTAGTAGACAAAAACACCCTGATATATTATGGATTCTAAGTTTAAAGGTTAACGGTGTTTGAATAATTTTTATTTTCAAAACTAAAAAAACAAGAACCCCCAAAACCTTATTCACTTCTCTCATTCCTTTCAACCCTTTCTCTTTCATCTCTCTCACTCCAACATTTTCTCTGTCATCCATACTGTAACCCCAACTGAAAAAATCAGAAACACTCGCCTAACCCTAATCCATCTTCCTCACTTATCCAATTTGTTTCTCTTTCATCTTCATACTATCTTTCACCCACACACAACAACCCGCGACACCGCAATTTGTTGCTTTGCTTTGTTCGTTCATTTGTTTTCCACTTTAATAACAAAATAATTGATGATGTTGACGTTGATTTCTGATTGAAGGGTTGTGTTATATCTTTTCCCTTCTAATTATTATTAAATTATTAAAAAACTAAAGTCTACAATAATTTCAATAATTTCAATAATTTCAATAATTTCAGTACTAAAAAAAGTAAGAAACCCCCACGAAAAGATGTTAACATCAATCCATAATAGTTGCAAATCATTTAGTTTCTTAATAGCAATTTTGATAAAATCATAGAAATGAAAGGAGTAGAAGTTAAACAATGAGCGTCATGGTAACAAATTTATTTAGTTTAAATTCCAATTTGAAATTCAGTGCGGTTTGTTTTTCTTAATTTCACTTTCACGGCAAATGATAAATCAGAATGACAACATCATGTTTATATTGACCAAACAAGTTGGAGATGTGAATTGTTTAAAATAAACTTACATGATGTGATTTACTTTGAAAAGTAATTTTATGGTCCAACACAAAATTAACAGGTTCATTATGACTATTTTACTTATTTCTGGTTGATTTTTAATTAGTTGGTATATTAATGCAGTTCTTCTTGGAAACTACTCAATATTTTACAATTAGCTCAAATCTAGAAGATGTGTAATTTGTTAGAATATTTTTATTCTTTTTACAAAAATGAAATGAAAATATGCTTATCAATATAAAACATTGGAAAGGAAATGAGCAATTATCTCTTTTTGAATAAGGGGACAAAGTCAACAATAACAATTTTCTCTGTTCATAACTCTTAAATAATTTGTTCATGTTAAATCATTAAGTACTATGTGAAGGAGATTCATTTTTGTTGTGTTTTGACGTTGATTAAATGCAGGAAGGTGAAAACTATATTCCGAAATATTATTTTCAACAGAAAGTATGTTTTTAGAATTATTTTTAAGATCTGACTTTAGAAATCCATTTTCTAGACAATGACTTACCATTTTCGGAATCTCTTTCCACATAACGATTTTTCTCTTCTGGAAAATATTTTCGGACAACTTAATAGTCAAAATATCAAATCTCCCTGAAGATAAACTACTAATTCTAAGATTTAAAAATAAAATTTAATAACAATCAGAAGGGAAAGTATATAACACAACCCTCAAATCAAAAATCAACATCAATGTCATCAATTATTTTGTTATTAAAGTGGAAAACAAATGAACGAACAGAGCAAGAGCAATAAATTGTGGTGCACGGGTTGTTGTGTGTGGGTGAGAGAGAGTATGGAGATGACAGAAAAAAATTGGATAAGTGAGGAAGGTGGATTAGGGTTAGGTGAGTGTTTTTGATTTTTTCAGTTGGTGCTATAGTAGGGATGATAGAGAAAAGGATGGAGTGAGAGAGATGAAAGAGAAATGGTTGAGAGGAATGAGAGAGGTGAGTAAGGGTTTGGTGGGTTTCTTGTTTTTTTTTTTAGTTTTGAGAATGAAAATTATTCAAATACCCTTGACCTTAAAACTTAGAATTCATAATATATGAGAGTATTTTTGTCTACTAAAACCCACTACACATTGCTAAAATGTACTAACTGAAAAATGACCGTACGCAAGTTAGCAAACCCCATATATATAATGATGTTCTTTCCATATTAAATATGGACAAATCCATAAATTTCTATTTTTGTTGTCATAATTTTGTAGCTTCACATATTTTTTATTTTTTCTAACTATAAGTCTATCTTTATATACAAAATTCTAAAATAGAATTGTTTACTATTATACTATAGGTTTCTTCTATTACAATCAAAGAAAATATTAGCTACATTAGACAAACTATACATCCAAACCCTCGCCACTTAGGGTCTGTTCCATTGATTGCTCATCTCCTTCTACTCATATTCATCAGGTGATCATTCAAAACATACAACAAAACAACAGGCAAACCACACAACAAGGGTAAGCTAATATTAAAAAACAAATGTCATTCATAAAGTAACATATAAGACTTTCATATTCAACTAAGCACAACACCTAAACATATTAGACATTTAGACTCAAACATCTGGATACATGCGTTATTGTCAAGCTATGATGGGTTATGCACTTGTAGTGGTGGAAAAGTTTACCCACCCCAAGCTATCACACATGGCTAGTCTGGTAAACAAAACCTTAGGCCAAGGTAAATCTCCTAGACTAAGACCTCCTACTACTCTCACCACATGTCTTACCCGTCTCTACATGAGAATAGATGACCATCAGAGTGTCAGGATTGTTAGTATTGTGGAGCTTAATTTAGTCTCATATCGCTTAATACTTTGAGATGTTGTTCTCTATTTAGTTGTATAAGCAACCCTCTATAAAGCTTGACATATACACCAAAACATAAATATACTTCCTAGTGTAGTCATAGACAAAGGCATTTGTACGCTGAACCGCGTTAAATTATTGTGTCATTTATTTATCTATTTCCTCTTTTATTGTCTTGTTCCTTACAAATCTTCCACATCAGAACAAGTTTGGTTTTTTCTTCTTAAGAATCTCTGTTAAGAGAAGTCGTGGGAGCTTTCTTCAAAAGCAGCACGAGCAATGACAATGAAAGAAGGGAAGGTGAAGACTGAGAAATTCGATGGCAGTGAATTCGGGTTCTGGAAGATGAAGATAGAGGAATACCTTTGTCAATAAAAGTTGTATTTACCATTAAGAGGGGAGAAGCCAGACGACATTGAGTAGTCATATTGGAAGTTGTTAGATCGACAAACACTTGATGTGATCTAGCTGACATTAGCCAAGAATGTTGCGTTCAACATCGTGAACGAGAAAACAATCGTAGATTTGATAATGAATGCAACTACATGATGACAACCTCCTTGGTTAGGTTGGGCCAAAGCTAGCAAATGTGCATATAAGGGTGTTTCCTTGGATGAATGGTGCAAAAATGTGGTGGTAAATGGTCCAAGGATGAAGAGCTAAGGTATGAATGAGGTAGAAGTTCAAAGCCTCTAGGAGATATGGTGGTGGTGGTGGTGTGGTGTTTGGTGGCTCCAAGAGAGGTCAGGCTAACTCAAGGAGGAAGGTAACTAGAAGGGTCTCTAGGATTATTTTAGTCTTGATCAACGAAGAGTATGACTATATTTTGGCAGCATAATATTACTTAATTCCAAGATGAAATACAATGGTGACGACACCTCTATTTATAGGCCAAGGGTGTTTCCCTCTAACCCTAAAAGCATGATCTCCCACCTTTTTTCTCATTGGCAAAAAGGCTTTCTAACATCTTCAATGATGGGAGGACATGTGGTCACTCACAAAACACAATCCTCTCCATTTCTAGAATGTCATGTGGCCACTACTAAAAGCAAATCCTCTCTAATGGTGGAGGGACATGTGGCCACTACCAAAAAGAAATTCTCTCCACTCCTAGGGTGTCATGTGGCCACTTCTAAAAAAATCCTATCCAATGGAAGCATGACACATTGCACACACTTTTCACTTGGTTTAGATATTTAACTTAAGGAAAATCCTATACTACTTAGGCCTTAATACAAGCTTTAAACAAACCTACACTACATGGCCAAATACAATGGCCTGATATATCCTACACTACTCTTCAATCCATGCTCCATGATGGCTCCAAAGGTGGTCCACAAGGTAGAATTGATGTCATCTTCATGGATGGCTTCCATTCTCTTGAAAGTGTTTGACCATGGATTTTCAATAATTCCCTCCCTCTTGAAAAGGATTTGCCCTAAAATATTCAACATGGAACAAGGCAAACTTCCTTATCTTCTTTGGAGTTTTGTGCGCTTCTCCACCTGAGTCAAATACCCATTTATAACACAAGTTAGAAAAAATGTTATAATAATGACTAAATGAAGAATATAGCTCTCAACACTGATACACCTTAAATCAAATTAATGATCAAGGTCTTGGAGAGTAGGAGCATCTTTGAACCTTTTATTTGTCTTGTGTTAGATGTATATGTTTGAAAGACTATGCATTCCAACACAAGAGTAAATTTTAAGGGATATGTCATCACTACACTAGGTGATAATGTAAATCAAGCTCCAAGTAGGAGAATTGTTAGTATTGTGGAGTTTAATTTAGTCTCTCATCGGTTAATACTATGAGATGTTATTCTCTATTTAGATCTACAAGCAATCCTCTATAAAGTTTGAAAGATACACCAAAACATAAATATACTTCCTAGTGTAGTCGTGGACATAGGTATTTGTACGCTGAACCACGTTAAATTCTTCTGTCGATTATTTCTCTCTTTCCTCTTTTATTGTCTTGTTCCTAACAAGGACAACACCTAATACTGAGATCCTACAAAATACATACCTACTTGAAACATCCATCAAGAATTTCACCTTAGAAACTCTTTCCAAACAATACTTTAATATACTTATAGAACCTCATGCATTAATCATCATAAAATTCAATATATATTACCAAAAAATTATTAAAGGATTAAAACATTTCCATTCATTAGAAATTCCAAACTCTATCACAAAATCTATATAGCTTTTTAAACTTACATACATGTATCTAAACCCTTTGCAACAAGCTTAAGTGCCAAAACAAACATTACAAAATCATAAAAGGAGAAAATTTCAAAATATGTAGAGTTTGGGAAAAATAGACTGCTTAAGCACGCCATGGTGTAGCTGAGCGCCAAAACTCTTGGCATTCTAGCGCTCGAGCGTTGCTTGGTGCCACTGAGCGCCACACCTGAAGTTTATAAACTTCATAGTTTGACCTAGATGCACCCAAGACCTATTCAAATGATCCAACTTATATCTTTGACATTAAAATTAATTTTAGAACATGTTGATCCTTCAAATTTGATACCAATTGGCTTATTTGGTTAGTGACTTGGTTTATTAGATAAACCCAACTATCCAAAAACACATACTTTATATTTGACATGCTACCAACTAGATTTTAGTGAACTTTTAGCTAAACAAGTCTCTAATGGACCAACAACATACCCTAGGGATCTGATTTATGCATGCAATCATTCCTTCAAAGTTTCACCTATCAAAACCCCTCTTTTTATACCTAAACTTGCATACCATGTTCCCTTTTTACTACTTTAAATTCTACAATAGTTTTGTACCTCATTAAACTTCAAAACAACATCATTCAGGATTCAAACAAATACCACTTCACAATCATACATAGAATAATGCTTCAATATACAACATTAACTCATCAATACACCAACATCATTCAACAATCATCTCAATTGATAACATATTCCACCAAACAGTAATCTTACAACTTCTCTAACATGCAATCATACTTCTTAACGCTAAATTAAAGCAATTATTAGCTCCCCTTACCTGGTTAGAAAGCTAAAACAGCTCTAGTAAGCAAACTACCTGTACCTCGGCTCAGATATCTCTATCTGTACATACAGATCATAAAATTTTGATCAAAGTAGGTCCTCATTGATCATGAAATAACTAGGAAAAGAGAGTTAATGACACATGCATTCAATCTATTTGCATGTGTCTTAAACTGAAAATCAAAGACAAAAAGGAATAGAAACTAACTTACTCAATAAAAAACTAAACAATTGAAAGTTAAGAACTTACGATAGTGATCGTCTTGGTACCTCATGATCGTTAAATATAAGTCTGAAGAGTTAAAACTTTTAGAGAGAGAGGAGAGAGAACTCAAATAGTGAGTTTTAGAGGAATGACGAGTGTTTTAGATAATGAAATGTGTTTATGAAATTCTATTTATATTTTTGAATTATTTTAACATTTAAATAATCTGTCTTATTATTTTAAAACATCTATCAACTATAATACTCTACTTTCTAGGTTCTTGCAAAAGTTATTCACAATTACTTTTACGATGATAATAATAATAATAATTGTATTATTTTTACTATAAAAAAATTAAACATGTTTTCACAGTAACTATTAATAAAACTCAAATTAATTTAAAACTACCATCACTTAGCTACCAATAATTAATTAAAATAACTATTTTTTTATAAATTATATTAATTTATAGATAAACTAACTCTAATGATACATGTCAAACAAAAGAGAAGAATTTAACAGGAAGAAGATGGAGTTTATATTCCTAAGGTAATTAAGGTCTAATAATCTATATCATAATTTTTTTTTAAAGTTTTTAGTTAGTTTTAACATTTTTTTAAAAATATAATTTAGTTTATTTTAAAAAAGTGATCACTTAGGAAATGTGACATCCGAAGTTATATGTTGTTTATTGTTTATTATTTTTATATGTATTGTTTTGGGTTAAATATGTTTTTAGTTCCTAAACTATTGGCCGTTTCTAGTTTTCGTTCCTCTTTCAAAATAAGGTACAATTTGGTCCTCATTCTTTTCGAAACTCTAGTTTTAGTCCTCGAAACTTTGGTTTTAGTCCTCAAAAACTAACCTCGAAAACTACCACATTTTTAATGGTGTTAGTTTTTGAGGACTAAAACCTCGAAAACTACTACAAAAACTGACCTTCGTTCAGATTAACCTCCACTCCACTCAACGCTTCAGCGTCGCGCTTCCAACGACACAAGGTCCCACAACTCACCCCATGCTTGAACCTTTTCCACACGCACATGCACCGGTAATTCACCCACCAACACACTCGCGCATCCACTCGAATAACAACGTCTTTCTGATTCCTAAAACACTTGCGCATCCACTCTTTCCCAACTATGAGATGACACGAGCCCTAGAATAGAAAAATCCCCCAATTTGATTTTGATTTCCCACTTGTAGAGATGATGCATGTTTCAGCAAAAACAACATTATCATTTTCCATATTTGTCCTTTCTTTAATTAATTTCAGCATAAATTATACTATATTTACTTCATTCTTTAATTTTGAATTTTAAAAAATTGCATTCACAGAGGCCACGTCACATACTCATTAACGTCATTTTATGAAATTGACAGAAAAGATTTATTTGCATCAAATTAACAAAAATAAGGATCTAATTAAGACTTAAAAAATAACAAGAGACCTATTTCCAATTCTTGATGAAAATAAGAACCTATTAAGACATTAAACCAAAATAAAATTAATAGAAAGTGAATAAAAAAGTTCCTGAATTGATGAGAAACTTCAAATTTAACAAAGGAAAAATAAAACAACATATATAATAGTCATAATTATTGGAAATATTAATATTTTACCATTTTTTTAATAGTAGAACGGGTTGAAAAACATAATTTTTGAAGTAAACAGGTGTCTTTTAGGGTGGGTTCAAATTTTAATCAGTTGTGCTAAACTCTAAACCCAGTTCTATTGATAAATATGTGATATAATAATGTAACGTAAATAGAATTATAATTTATTTTTCCTGAGGAGTCTTTTATCATATTAAACAGTCGTAAAAATCATACAAGAAATTGAAACAATTTATTTATGTTTACACAGGTAAGTTGTATTACAAAGCCGGAGGAGGTCGAGGAGGTTCTTGACTTATGCAGCAACATAGATTTATGCCTTGAGTAGTACACAGACCACCAAACTGTTTAAACCCTAAACCTACACAATAATTGAAACAAGCTTTTCCATCCGGACAATGCCCTTCCTTATGACAAACCACGTTCGCCCATCCTGAAATCATTACAATTTCATTACAAAATGCATGCAAAATCACAAATATACTCAAATATCACCACTTAATGCTTTCTGTTCATCATAGCTTTACCTGAACTCAAAACCAAAGCCATACACACAATTCCAAAGATACAACTCAGACTCATTCTTCTCGACA
Organism: Vigna umbellata; assembly: GCF_029865625.1. Taxonomy (NCBI): domain Eukaryota; kingdom Viridiplantae; phylum Streptophyta; class Magnoliopsida; order Fabales; family Fabaceae; genus Vigna; species Vigna umbellata. Next base: position 57,363,683 of record NC_142167.1, read on the forward strand.
TCATTTTGCTGATATGAGATTCTCTTCTCTCGCTTTTTATGCTTATATATTTAGAATAAGAGCAGGGAAGATATAATAATTCCTAATTATTATTCTATTTAATAAAATATTTCAGTCAATCAGAAAAGAAGCGTTATGTAAATAATATCATTGATAATCAATGCAATACGTATTCCTTCTTTATCAAATTTAACTTCCATTGGAGTTACTGAATAAGCCATTAATGGTATAAGAAAAAAACTCAGAAATAGACAGAAAATGTTATAAAACATAATAAATAAATGAATAAGTAACTCTTACTTCTAGAAATAATCACATTATTTATTATTATGTTGGAAGGAAAATTATCATTTTCAAAACTAATAAATTAATAAATAAATATATTTATTGAGGAAAGAGATTAGAGTGGGGCAGTTTTCAAAAAAAATAATTTTATTTAAATTTTTGTAAAAAATAAAAGAATGTGATAGACAGCATGCAAAAGGAAATCTTAATATTGATACTTATTTAATAAGAGGTAAGAAAACTTTTTTCTTATCTAATAGTAAAGACAACTTTCATTTCCCAATCAGATCCACGTGTAAGTCCTCATGTTAGTAATTTTCATAGTTATCAAAAGGGATTATTTGACTTGGTTTGGCCCAACACTCGATGCTATTTGATCGACAACTCAATCTAACTCATCTACTAAGGACTTTAGTTTGGCCATGGCCCACAATTAATTCTTCTACATTAAGAAAATAAATAATAAATAATATTAACAAAAAAATCATTAATAAAATAATTTTTTTTAACAAATTTTATTGATAAATGTTAAAATTTTAATTATTGAAAAAAATATCTATTAATAATAAATTTCTCATTGATAAATTATATTTTATTATTGACAAAAATATTAATTAATAGATCTGCTTTACAACATTTGTTGGTAAAATTCTTGATAAAACTATTTGTAATGATTTTTTAAATTAATTGGCAATTTCGTTTGTAATTGAATTTTTTAAAAATTCGTTAATAATTGAATTAATTGAAAATTTATAAATAAATTTGTCAGTAATTCAACATTTGTAAAATTGGTCATTAAATTAATTAATAATTATACTTGTTAAAAATTTATTGGTAAGTAAATTTGTGAGTAAAATGGACATCAAAATGTTTTTGTCAAAATTTGACTAAATATTTTTTTAAATCAATTGGATGTAACTAAAAAGAAAAAGAGAAAAAATATAAGAAAAAAGAAAAAATGGAAGTAGTAGCGATAATGACAACGACGACAATCATGGTGGCAACAATGCAAGATAGTGGGAAGTGTCGATGACCAATGACAAATCAATAGGAGAAGGAAAAAGAAGATGAGAAGAATAAGGAGAAAGAGAAAGAGAAAGAGAAAGAGAAAGAGGATAAGGGGAAAGAGAAAAAGGAGGAAAAAGTTGAGGATGTAAGATCCATAAAAAATATTTACTTTAATTGTAACAATTTTATTACTAGTAGTAATAAATTTCTTTGTGAATGGAAAATATAATTAATAAGTTAAATATAGAAATTTTGGTAGCTTAAATGGTAGAAAATTGTGGTGATTTCAAGAACATGGGTTCAAGCTCTTTTCTACCTTTTTGTAAAAAAAATTAAAAATAAATTATTAAAAAATTACAAAAAAATTAAAATAATGATAGTGGATAAAGCACTTCAAATTTGAAGGCATTATTGAGGAATCCATTATGTAATAAAATAAAATTAAAATAATAAATAATATTAAAAAAATTGATGAGTAGTAAAATTTTTGGACTATAAATAGCCATGAGAGGGGAGACTATTTTGCATAAAGAGAGGAAGAATCAAGTAAGAAACCTTGAGAAATAGAGAAGAAAGAGTTAGAAAGAAATTTTTAGGGTCAGGAAGAGTAGAGGCTCTAGAGGGTTTTTCGGGGAAACAAATTCGGAGCAAGAGAAGTTTGAAATAGAGGTAGGGGAGCTAACCTTTCTAAGCTTTTATATTATGATTTAATATTGTTTTATTACTATTCATGTCTTGAGATTTTGTGTGAATACTGTTAGTGCTTATTATATATCTATCTATAGTGAATTTCGGTGTTAATATTATATGTTGTTGTTTTGAATCTGTAAATAAGAAATTTGTTAAAACTAGTTGAGGAACACTTTGGTTAAGGAAAGACTCGGTACTTAAGTTGTCCATTGGGACGCACCTCTCTTTCCTGGAAGTCTACTCGACAAGTTTTTAACTTAAATCTTGTTGAACAGATTATGTACTATTAAACTATTGTGCAATATATCTCGTTGGAATGAAAATGTCTGATGAATTCATGTTATTGTGGTAGATACGGAATTATGAATTATAATTGTGATGGTAGGATAGAGGAATCTGAGAAACCGGAGTTGGTACATCCCTGATCATAGAGCAGCCCTGGTCCAATCCAGTAAGTTGTGACTAGTCATATGTACTGGCGTTTATGGTGAGTTTGATTCGTCAAACATTTGATTCTTCTTCGGTGACCATTTATGGTGATATTTTAGTATTGTTAATTTATTTTGTGATATATTCAGTTTGTATGATTTCTGTGATGATTGTAATTTATTATATTGGATTTGAATTTATGCATATGAACATGATATGAGTATTATGGGGAGATTTCGTAATGGTATAATATGAGTTGAGGAATGTGAGCATGGTATGAGTCTCACAGAGAGATTCTCTAATGTCATGGTATGTGTGTATATGTTGATGTTGAAGATCCTGAAGTTGGAGGTTATTCTGATACTCTAATAATCATCCAGAAAGGATGAATTATGTGGTGAGAGAGGCAGGAGGTTCTGGTCTATGTGCCGATTTTGGACATAGTGTTGAGGACTAAGAAGGCATCACAAGTGCGTAACCTCCCGTTGACCGCTCATCAACATATCATCGGGATAAGTGTCTATTGGGTATTGTGGAATGGGTGACCATTGAGTATGTTGCATGTTAGCTCATCCTACTTGTTTGTGTTTGTTTTTGGGTATGTGCGATGATCGTATAATTCGTTATACGGGAGCAGATGAAGGAATGTCGTCTGATTCACTGCCAAGGAAGAGAAAGATAGAAGAATAAAGTAGAAGAACTCAAGTTATAATTATGATTTTGTAGTTGAAATCAGAGTTTAAAACATGTATAGACATATATCAACTATTTTTTAAGTGTGAGATTACGGGATGTTACCGTGAATGTAATACTACAATACATAAATTATGAATTTTCAAGTGTGAGAATTTGCAATGTTATAGAGGATTCATTGTCAACATTAATAATGAACGAAATGACGAAGGAAAGAGTGGAAGAAAAAGAGTACGAAGAAAATTAATGTACTTCCCTCCATCTGAGAGGGAAAATAATATTAAATAAATATAATATTTTTATAATAACTTGTAATATGCATATATTACAAAATATTAAACCATAATGATGGTAAATACAATTACATGCAAATGTTATGACTCTCATTAAATTATTAAATCCATAATTTACATATGCATATATAAAATCAATGATATTATTAATTAATTACCTTAACTATCCATAACTAGTTATAAATGACACATTCTCACAGGAAATACTAACTTTCAATCTCATATATTTTTCTATACTCATTCTCTTATTAATTTGAATGTTGAAGAATTTTTCTCAGTGAATATTGCTATGATTTTATTCACAAGCATCTAGTCTTTCAATGTCACCTAAAAAGACCTGCGTTCTTTTTAAGAAAGAACAAAAAAAAAGAAAAACAAAAGAAAAAAGAAGAAGAAAACTAAATCGTAATTGACAAATTTTTGGTCCTTGCTTATTATTGATAGATATTTATCGATGAATTTGATCTCATTACTAATAATTAACAAATAAAAAAATTCATCGATAAAATTTATCAATCAACATGTTATCAATAAATCTTTTATTGTAAGTAAATCATGATAATTTTGATTTATCAAAGAATTTGGTGACTGCATATGACTTTTCCTATCAATAATTATGCTTTTTTATCGTGTTAATGAGTTAAATAAAGTCACTTACTTAATTATCATACAAATTAAATTTCTAGTTTTAATTTTTTATCTATTTTTTCTAATATAAAATTTGAAGCTAAATTCTAAATTATTGAAATAATTGTAAAAAATCATAATATTAAACATTGCATATATTAATATATATATATATATATATATATTAATATATATATATATATAATATATATATATATAACAATAATTGTAAATGATAATTCTAAATATCATTTAATATATATCATACCCAAACACTAAACGTTAATTATAAATAACTTCCAATTAAAATCTAAATAATATCAAAAATCAATTTAAAATATTTATCTTAATACTCAAATATCAAATAGACAAAAATAAATCAAAATCACCTTAAACTAAAATACAATCCGAAAACATAAAAACACAAAATGTCCTCTAATATCAAATCATTAATATCTTATATTAAAATAAAAATAAAATCCAAAATCATAAAAATACATTATCATCTAACATCATAATTGTTGACTTATTTCCTTGTATAACATTATGGTCAAAGTGTTAAATAAAAAATAAAAACAATATTTATCTCCGGATAAATCTTCAATTTTATTATATAAGTAAATTGTGACTATTGAAACAAAAATATTTTAATGGAAATATATTTATTTTGAGGTAGTTGGTATGTAATTACGTATTTAATGAACTTTGACTGATGAATGGAATGAGTGAGTGTTGGAGTTGTACTTGAGTGTGTGGTTGATTAGCATAAAAGTGTGGGATAGGTCCACTTGCTATACCTAGTAAAGCCTAAGACTATCGAACGATCGAGATAGCGACTCCCTTTGGCCTTGTGTGCGAAAAGGGGGTGCTCGGGTATTGAGCCTTCTTTGTATGGGGTGATGGTGTTTGCCTTGTTCTTGTGTGGCAGGATACATGTTTCTTAGCCAGGTAGGCGGGACTACTCGAGCAGACCTGTAGGAAAGGTTATAGGGGACCTATAGGGAGGGTACAGGTTTGAGGTAGGGTACAAGAGTGTGATTAAGGTATTGTGGATGCTCATGGTGTTATCCATGGTGAAGGATTCATGACGAGGTTAGTTTTGATTTTGATCGAGCTACATGTGATGATGATTTGTAGTGACAATGTGTTTGGAAACGATGTTGATAAGGATGACGTTGATGGTATAATCATGATATACTTAATGAGGATGTTGATGATGATCATGGTGTGTAGATGATTATGTTAGTAGGATCGCACTATAGATGATTGATTTGTTATTGAGTTCTGTTTGCTTCCTATGTACATGTTTTATTGTTATTGGTTGTGCTATGGTAGCTTACTCATATTTGTTTGTGTTTGTGGTTGTGTGTGTCTTGCGATGATCGTATAACTTTTGGTTATACGAGAGCAGATGTTGCAGATGCTCCAGATGTACGATAGAGACGCGAGAGTGGGAAAAAGACTTGTGTTATTTAAAGTTTTTGTACTATAAATGTTAGAGACAATAAATTGAATTTATTTTATTTCGTTTTTATTTTATAAAATTTCGGTATTATATAAGTTGATTTCTACGATGTCATTATGATTTTTGAAATTTTATATTTTACTCGTAATTGGACATCCCAAAGATCGGGATGTTAAATTTGGTATCAAAGCATGGTTTTCGAAAATCTTTTGGGACCTTGGGGAGTGAGCTCATCTAGTTTTTATCGTGTGTTTATATGTTGTGTTAGGTATGATTATATTGTTGTGTTATACTTAATGGTTTATTGTTTGTTATGTGAAATTGTTCGTTTCTATATAATATGAAATGAAATTGTATTCATGAACGACTTGAATTTACTTTATACTCATGATACTACTATGTTTTGGTTGCTGCTCTAATAAGGTTATAAGATGTTTGGGATTTCGGAATAAGATAGTAATGTCGATTGGACTATCCTGTTATTGAGTGGAGTGTTAATTACAATGAGTAGGATTAAGCCTATGATATTGTCTTGTTTTCTTTAGCATGAGTGCTCAATATTTCACGTTGGTTGGTGAATGAACATGATATACTCTAATGTTTATAATTGTTTTATGTTAATGCCAATTAGTTTATAATACACTCCTAAGTCTCAACATTTTCGATTAGTTTTATTGTTTCCCTGTGATTGTCTAATTGCAATTGTAGTAATTGTTATGATGTCTTAGTCATTGAATTAAATTCATGAAAAATTAGTGTATAATGGTTTTGATTTCTATCTTGTGGTGTTGTTAATGATTCTTATTTTACTTTATGATGAATGTTAATTCTATTATTGTTCAATATTTGTTTTGCTATTGTCTTTATTTATTTCTTTTGGGGTGTAGCTGGGTCAAACTTTAAATTATTTCTTTTGATGATATCATGACTATGCTTGCGTTTAATAGTTGTCCCTAGAAATTGGTTTAACGTTAGTGTATTAGAATTAAACTTGTTTAGGTGGTTAAATTGTTTTGGTATTTGTGATTTAATGCCTCTAATTGATCTTGTGCAAAAGATGAAAAACTATTATATTTTAGAAATTTATGCTGAAATTTTTGGCTGCATTAAATTGGAATTTAGTAACTATCATTTTATAATTTTTTTCAATGCATATATTTTCTTATTGGTCATTATAATATATAGACGTTTGGAAAATCTTTTAAAAAGGTAAAGTAGATGAATATAATTTACCATTTTGAATTTCATACAAAGTAATAGACTGTGAATAGTCAATATTTATAGGTACTTATCGGTTTAATATATATATATATATATATATATTATAATAGGCATTATTTATATTTTTAGATTACATGTTAAAGTTGGGTATACGTGGTATAATGTCCTGAAGAATGATTTTGAGCGGGAACTGATCAAAAATACTCCATATGTTTTAACTCTCAAAAGTGTTATGTATGTTCAAGTTTGTACTAGACCTAACATTGTATTTGCAATTGCAATTTTAGAAAGATATATTAGAGTAATCCAGGTGTTGACCATTGGAAAACTGAAAATAAAGTAATGACATATCTTCAAGGAACAAAAGATTTCATGCTCATGTACTAGGCTGTTTTAGATTTTGGCCAAATTGTATCAAACTTTGATTGAATTGTATCAAACTTTGGTTGAGCTGTATCAAACCTTGGTTGGACTGTCAGGTTGTGTTAATATGAAGTGTCACGACACCAAATTCAATTTTTATTTAATGAAGTTGAGGTGTTAGACTGACCCGACTAACTCATGAGGCTAGACTATCGGGTTTAACTGATCGAATTGGTTCTGACTTTCGAAAAACATTTTCCTAATCCACTTTTTTTCATTAAATTGACGGGCTAACCGGTCAAACTTAATTTTTTTTGTTATCCTAATAATAATATTACTATTTAAATATTAGTACATACTAATTCAATTTCAATTATTTCTTATAATAAAATAATTTAACATATATGTTAACTTATTGACATTAATTAATTAAAATCTTAAAAAAACATGTATATAATAATATATTTATAATATATTTAATTTAAAAAAATAGTATATTTAATTTAAAAAAATAGTATATTTAAATCAATATTTTTAGTATATGTCTTAGTAACACGGACTAGCCTAACTCCATTTTTAGTAAATCAATGATGAGTTAAACCAAAATAATTTTTATTGATAATTATGCGATACAATAATGCAAAGAAAATTGAAATTTAGTTTATTTCACAAATCTCTTATCAATTTTTAATATTCAATATTCACATGATTTTATTCTAAATAGATTTGTTTCGGGTATAGGATTAAAGTCCATACTCAAAGCACTTTAAGTTGAAGACCGGACGGACGTGGCCCAAAGCGGACGGACGTTGTCCAAAGCACTCCAGGTTGACTTGAAGACCAGACGAGCTGCCTATTAGTCCTCTAATTGGCACGTACACCGGGCGGGATCCCTGGTGGTCGTCATTCCTCCTCCTTATCCAAGTCGAGTGGGCATACACTTGTCAAAGGCACTCCGATGCTCAAGTTAGTAATGTAATCGAGCAGTTGGAAGAGCAAGTAATGCATGTGTATTGTGTATCGTACCTCTAAAGTCATACTTGAGACCTTTGTTTATAATAGTTGTGATGGGATTTTACCTTTCGCTGGCCTAATGACGGCCCAATCGCACCTTAGGAGCTTAATGAGTCATTATCGTTTATATAATCTAACCATGTGATCGACCTGGGTGGTCGGCCATTTGGTTCTGCTGGTCGGTCAACCTGGATGGTCGGCCTAGTGGTCAACCTGGGTGGTCGGCCTGGATGGTTGGCCTTAATGATCGGCCTAGTGGTCAGCCTGGTGGTCGGCCTAGATGGTCGGCCTGGTGGTTGGCCTGGATGATCGGCTTGGTGGATCGGTTTGGTGGATCAGCCTAGTGGTTGGCCTGGATGGTTGGTCTGGTGGTTGGCCTGGATGATCAGCCTGGTGGATCAACCTGGTGGATCGGCCTGGTGGTCGGCTTGGATGGTCGGCCTGAATGATCGGCCTAGTGGTTGGCCTATGTGGTCGACCTAGATGGACGACCATGGAGGACTGTACGGGAGGACAAACATGTGGAAGGGTTGTATGATCACGTGGGAGGACCATAGTACAATATTTATTTATTTTATGGATAATTTTTTAATTAAAAGATAATAAAGTTTAAAAAGTGATTAAATTTAAATAAACGGTTAAAATTGATAAAATGATTTGTTAAATTTAAAATAATTTTTATTTAAATTTTAAAATTGGAAGATAAATGTGGATATCCAAATAAAATTCCCTTTATATATAGGTATAAATATAGATAAATGGTTAAATTTTTAAAAAAATAATGAAATTGTTAAAATAAAATTTTAGTTTTAAAAGTAAATTTGAAATACAAATATGAAAAAAAATATCTTTAATATATAAATGAATCATTAAAAAATCAATATTATATATATATATATATATATATATATATTAATATATATATATATATATAACCTCGTGCAATAATACATGTACTACTTGAAACATCCTTTAAGATTTTCACTTTAGAAACTTTTTTCAAACCATACTTCAATATACTTATAGAACCTCATGCATTAACCATCACAATATTCAATATATATTACCAAACAATCATTAAAGGATTAAAACATTTTCATTCATAAGAAATTCATAACTCTATCACAAATCTATATAGCTTTTTAAACATACATACATTAAAAGTGTATCTAAATCCTTTGCGACAATTTAAGTGCCAAAACAAACATTAAAAAATCATAAAAGCAGAAAATTTCTAAACATGTAGAGTTTGGGAAAAACAGACTGGTGCTAAGTGACACACCCTTACAATCGAGCGCCATTATTTGCGAAAAATTGGCACTTGAGTGCCACCATGGTGCAATTGAGCATGAAAGCTCTTGATTTTTGGCACTCGAGCCCCGCTTGATGTCGCTCAACGCCACACTTGAAGTTTGGAAACTTCATAATTTGACCTAAATGAACCCAAGACCTATTCAAATGATCCAACCTGCATATTTGACACTAAAATTGATTTAAAAACATGTTTATCCTTCAAATTTGATACCAATTGGCTCATTTGGTTAATGACTTGGTTCATTAGATAAACCCAACTATCCAAGAACACATACTTTATATTTGACATGCTACCAACTAGATTTTAGTGAACTATTAGCTAAACAAGTTTCAAATGGACCAACATCATACCCTAACAACCTTATTTATGTATCCCATCATTCCTTCAAAGTTCCACCTTTCAAAACCCCTCTTTTCGGACAAAAACTTGCATACCATGTTCCCTTTTTACTACTTTAAATTATACAACAGTTTTGTACCTCATTAAACTTCAAAACAACAACATTAAGGATTCAAACAAATACCAATTCACAATCATACATAGCATTATGCTTCAATATACAACATTAGCTCATCAATACACCAACATCATTCAACAATCTCAATTGATAACATATTCCACCAAACATTAATCTCACAACTTCTCTAACATGCAATCATACTTCTTAACACTAAATTAAAGCAATTATTAGCTTCTCTTACCTGGTTAGAAAGCTAAAACAGCACTAGTAAGTAAATTACCTCTGTCTCAGCTCAGATAACTCTATCTATACATACAAACCATAAAATTATGATTAGGGTAGGTTCGTACTAATCATGAAATAATTAGGAAAAGAGATTTAATGACACATGCATTCAATCTATCTACATGTGTCTTAAACTATAAATAAAAAAGAAAAATGAATAAAAACTAACTTAATCAGTAATGGATACCAATATGTTGAAAGTGAAAAACTAATTTAGTTTCTTTTAATAAAAACACTAACAAAAAAATGTGATAACTTAGGAAATGTGACACCCGAAGTTATATACTGTTTAATATTTTTATTGTATTGTTTATTTTTTTCTTTGATATAAGAATATTTAACTTTTAATTTAAATGTTTAATAACATAAATTTTTAGTTCTTAATTTTTGTTTCATTTGAAAAACTCCTATTTTTATTAAAATAATTTTCATTATTTCTCTATTTTCATTATCTCTAATTGATAGACTAATATTTGATATGGTATCAAATTGTTTCAAAATACATATATAACACTTAATCAGATAGAACAGAATATGGATAATTGTTGATGGACTATTGATTCTAAGCCATATTTAGCAATGAATCATTTTTCTTGTTTATGTTTCATAAATCAATGTTTATATACATAGCTGTAAAAAGATTTAGTTGGAAAGCAAGAAGTTCTCTTTACATTTCTTCATTTGTAAAAAATTGTCAATGGAAACATACAAATAAAAGGTTGATAATTTTTATTTTTTTAAATGCTTTTATTTATTGTTTATTTTTATCATATAAAATATTATTTTGATATTTTTATATAACTAGTTTTATTTTCTAACTCATCATTATTATAAATGTAACTTTATCACTGTAATTCTATAAAGAAAACTCATTTACTGTAATGTAATAATTTAATGTGATTTCAATCTTGTTGATCAATCTTATTTATCATATTTATTAATGTATAAAAAAAATATTTCATTATAATTTAAAAAATAAAAATAGAAAAACATTTAAAATATCTCATTTTCATATTACATATTTGATAATATTAAGTTCCTGTAATTTTTAAAATTTTTGAAACACTAAAAAGAAACAGGTAAGTGAGATAGTTAAACTTGTCTTCCTTTCGTTGTCATCTTACACATCACATACTTACAACAGTCATTAGATAAAAAAAAATTAATAGAAACTTAAAATTTAACAAAGGAAAACAAAACTGTTATAAGTTTTGAATATTGCAAGATATTTTGTTTTGAACGTTGCTACACACAAGTCTCGTAAGTGTTGTTGTGAACATTTTAATTTATTAAAAGATCATTTTTTTAGTAGATATTTTGACAGATATGTTAGATCTTCGGATCATTGCCTTGTTCACCAGCTCTATAAATAGAACACTTTCTTTACTTCAAAACAGATGATCAGAAACCATTCTTGTCTCATTCTCTCTTCTCTTAGTTTCATTATTTCTCTTTTCTTCTTTTCTTAAAGATATTTTGGGTTTATTTTATTCTCTTTATAGAAATCCTTACTAGTTTTGATATCCTCAGGGCAGTTTCTGTTGTATGTTGGGGGCTTACGCAATATACTGTAGATAGGTCTTTAAGAACAGTGATTTTCACGTCTTAGGAAATCCTTTGTTCGTGACTTTGTCAACAATTTTTACAACAATCTTAAGAACTTATATTTCAATATTGTTACTGTCAAAAGTCAAAAAGGTATGGAAAGTTTACCTTTGCTTTATTATAGGATCACTAGTGCAATGAAGGGAAATGACACCGGTTAGTTTCGCTTATACGCAACGGTTCTGCAACCGAGGCATATACAGACGAGGTAAAAAATGATAAGCTTTATGCCTCGGTTAGTTCTGAACCGAGTCAAAAAGATGTGTGCTTATGCCTCAGTTCAGTCCACTTGAGGTAGTATAGGGGTGGGTGCTTATGCCTCGGTTCAAATCTAACCGAGGCAATAAAGTGATTTTTTCTTTTTCTTCATCATCAGCTGATATTGCAAGCTCCAAGCAAACATCAAAGGAATAACTCTTCAATTAATTCCTTTCTGGCGACCTCACTTCAAAAATCGAAATCGAAATATGCAAGAAAAAAAATGTATAAGTAGCAATTATACAAAAGTTACAGCTGAGAATCAAAATTCATGTATGAACATATATACAACTTGAAATCCATCAACCTTTCCACCCAAAGCCTTGTTTTGTCTATAATCGAAATCAGAGAACCTAGAGAACCCAGAGAAATCAGAGAATCGAACCCAGAGAACCCAAAGCCTTGTTTTGTCTACCATTGATGGAACCCTGAACTTCTAACTCCACCAAGGCATAGCCACAATCGAAATCAGAGAACCCAGAGAATCAATCAAACAAAAAACACAATCGAAATCAGAGAACCGCAATCTGCCACGAACGCTTTCCTCTCCTCGTCAGCCTCGGCCACGGCGTCAACCGCCGCTGCGGGGGAGGAAGAGGAGGAAGGGAAGTTGACGAAGCCTCCCTCTCGGCAACGCAGATCCAACGCGGCAACACGAAGGAGAAAATAAATCCCGCTCCCTTGCGCAACGCAGATCCAAAGCAGTGTCGAACAGAGAAGAGGAAGAGGAAGAAAGCTCGTGGAGGAAGAGGCGGTCCGACGACTGGCTCGGCTCCAACGTTGCGGGTGAGCTTCTGGATCTTGTTGTGGAAGTTGGGGATGGAGGATGGGTCTTTAGGGGTGGAAGCCGGGCCTTCAGATTTGTAGATCTGAGATTTTTCACCCCCAACAGCCACCGCAAACAGCCACCGCTTGCTCTTCACTCCAGACATGCACTGACAGGTGAGGTGGAAGCTGCGCTCGAGTCGTCGCCCAGGACGAGATGGTGGTGGCTCCCGGCAGTGGTGAGGTAGCGACGAGGCAGTGGCGAGGTAGCGGCAGCGACACTTATAGCAGGCAGAAGCGAAGCATAGAGACGAGAGAGAAGCGAGAAAAATAAAAGGGAAATGGGAGTTGCTAGGTTTTCTTGGCTTAAGAGATTTTGACTATATGCCTCGGTCCATCTGATAACCGAGGCAGTAGTTTTTTCACTAAGCTATATACCTCGGTCCATTCTGCCAACCGAGTCAGTATGTCATTTAGATACCGGTTGTTTATCAACCGAGGTATATAATGATTTCAAAATTACAATCCTGCCACCGCGTCTGATATGCTTCGGTTGCGAAAAAAACCGAAGCATAATGTACGAGTTAAAAATGCAATTTTGTACTAGTGTTGAATGATGATATGTTCTTAATTATCTTCATGAGAATGAGTATGAAATGTTAATCTGATGTGTAATTATATATGTGATTTACGAATATGTGATTATATATGTAATTATTAGTATAATTTTAGATACTTTGGTATGTGATTAAATGCTCATGTTTTGTGAATAAGTTATTGAATTATATTTGGCTTTGTAAGATACCAATGGTGGATTTTGACGTTTTGGGTATAATAGGCTTTTATTTTATGAAGCTTTGAATTGTAAATTTAAATAAATAAATAAATAAAACGTTAGAAGAACATATGAGGAACGAAGGTTTCTTTTTAAGTGTAATTAATTAAGGACGAGGGTTCCTATTAATTATTATTTCTAAAATCCTAAATTTGATTCAAGTGAACCTAAATTAGTTTCCAGACATGATTCAAGCAACTCAAATTTTTCCCCGGAGTTTCTTTTTGGTGCTTCTCTCATAGACAATAGGTTCCTTCCTTCTTTTCGTTCTGATTCCATAATCAGAAGCTTCAAGCTTCTTCTCCTCTCTGATCTCGTTGACCACCCAATCTTGAGAAACCCATCCATGGCTCGCACATTCGGAGAGGCTTTGTAGGGGAAAAGACAAAGGCGCGACTGAAGCGTAGTGGAGGCGCAACTATGGTGCGGCGAGAGCTTCTGCGTTTCGCGGAGGGGCCTCCGCGTGTTGCGACGAGGGTGTCGTTTGGGAATTTCTTTTGGGTTCTCTGTTCTCACTTCAGGCTAACGATTTTGGGTGGATGATTTTGGTTTCCCTTTCTGTGGGTTTTGATTCACGGTGAAATCCTCCTCTCCCTTCTGATTTTGTGATTTTAGGGTTTCAGTTGTTCATCAAATTTTGGGTGTTTCTATGTTTTCTTCTGATTTTTTAGATGTAGGGTTCATTCTAATTGAATTGTTGAATTAGGTTTTCGATTCAAAAATTGGGGTTTTTGCTCTTGTTTCTATGATTTAGGGTTTTATTGTCCTTTGATTTTTGGGGTTTAGAATTGGAATCTGGAACTAAGTTCTGTTTCTGGTAATCTCTTGTGTTCTTGATCGTTTTGGGAGGTTTTTCTTTGTGCGTTTTGATTCATGATTGGGGTAAATTATTTCCTATTGATTCCTGGCGTGATTTTAGGGTATGTATTGATTAGCAGAGGGTCAGTCCTTTCCTTACGGCGGTGAGAGTTCACGATGGCCACTAGCTATGTGTTCTGAGGACTTTGGGTTGCTCCAAGTTAAACCTATTAGGCCTAGAGGTCTAGTATGGAGTTGGACTTTTGTAATGACTGAAAACAAAGATAATGATAATAATAAGATAAGGAATTTTTAATTAAAACTTACTTTTGGAAATCAAATTAAATTGGAGCTAGAAATTAATGTGGTTTAAAAGGGATTGAATGATACTTTAAAGGAAAGTAATGAGATGATTAATTAAAATAATAAATGATTTATTATTTTGAATTAATACTTAATTATATTTATTTATAATTTTTCATTATTTTTTTAGTAGAATCTATTGAGCATCTTATATTTTTGAATGAGACTTTAGATAATAATGAATTAATAGTGTTAGATAGAGAATGAGAATGATTCTTGTTAGAACTAAACAAACTTTGAAATGAAAGACATGGATGAAAGTAATGTAATTTTAGGTGTTAGAATCATAGGGAAGGGAGATAATATATTACGATCCTAAGAACAATACATTGAGAAACTTCAAAAGAAGTTTAGGTATTATGTTTTCAAATCCGTGAGTACCCCTTATGATGCTAACTCTAAATTAATGAAAAGTAGAGGAGAATCATTATCTCAGCCTCAGTATGCCCAGATAATTGGGAGATGAGCTTTTCTAGACCTGATATTGCTTATGCAGTAGGTAGACTGAGTAGGTACAGACAATGTCCAAATCAAGAACATTGGGATGCACTTTCCAGGCTTTCAATGGATTATGTCATTGACTATAGTGGATTTCCCGTTGTACTAGAAGGGTACAGTGGTGTTAACTGGATCTTTGATTCAGATGAGACAAAATCCACTAGTGGTTATGTATTCACACTTAGGGGTGGTGCGATTACATGGAGATCAGCCATACAAACAATTATTACAAGATCAACAATGGATTCTGAGTTTGTCGCTCTTGAGATGGCTAGTAGTGAGGCTGAGTGATTGAAAAACTTCTTAACAAACATTCCACTAGGAATGGAACCAACCACATCGGTGTCAATACACCATGAATGCCAATTGGCAATAGCTATAGCTATAAACAAAAATTACAATGGAAAGAATAGACATATCCAATTGAGACACAATTTGGTGAAGCAGCTGCTAAAGAGTGGAACTATTTCCATTGATTATGTGAAGTCATAATGGAATCTAGCAAATCCTCTAACAAAATCCTTGGGAAGAAATATGATCTTAGAAACATCGAGGGGAATGGGACTTAAGCCACTGGCAAACAAAAAAGTGATGGTAACCCAACATTTGTGATTATTGATCCCATGAATAAGGTTCATATGGGTAAAAACAAGTCACTTATTAGTTTTGATAGCACAAATTAGATTTTAAATCAAATATGTCCACACTAGTACAAAATCACGTACAACGTCGAATATTTTGGACTGTTAACAACAAATTCGCGAATAACGCCATATTAGAAGACGTTAAATTTACGTCGAATTTAAAAAATTTGACGTTAAATTAACGTCGAATTTTGTTAATATACAACGTTAACTTAACATTGAATTTTGTCAATATTCGACGTTAATCAATTTTTGTTTAATTAATTATGATCTTTTTTACAACTCTACGAGACCTGAAAAGAAAAAGAAATAACAAATTTCAGTGTTTGGTATTTTATAAAACATGAAATATGAACGTGTAGTGTAGTATCAACATCAAACAATAATAACCAACAACAAACAAGTTTAACTAAACAACAACAACAAACAAGTTCAACAAAAACAACAACAAACAAATTCAACAAAAAAAACAATAAACAAGTTCAACAAATAAGTTCTTCAAAACGAAAACGAAAACTAACCTTCAAAAGGTGGGTTCGTCGGAATAAAGTTTCGTCACAGTGAGAGAGAAAGCAGAATGCACATATGAAGGACAAGAGTACGAAAATAATCGGGTAAAACAAACAAAAATCATACATCAAGTAATTAATTAACATGCATTTGTATCAAATGATAGAAAGATTACATGTAATGCACATCAAACTTCGTTTAAGAAAAGTTTGAGAAGAAAAGAGGGTATCGTGCGCTAAGATAAAGTGAATGAATTTTCAATCTCCCACTCAATTTTTTATTGAATTCACTAACCTTTTGACGTCGAATTTAAAAGTCATTTGACATTTTATATCCTTTTACGTCGAATTACAATTCTAAACAACGTTTAATAATTGCATTTATTTACAAAAAATCACCGCTCATTTTTAAAGTTGGTTATTCAGTAGTTGGACGTTAAACGTATGACGTTATACATTGTTTTTGTACTAGTGTCATTCTTATGGTGTGTGTGTGAAAGTGCTAGAGACTACATTATTAAGAGGTTAAACTTTGTAATTAAACAAAGTTTTTAATGATCTTCATATCCCTTATGTGTATGTTTTACAGCAAACACTTGATGAAATCACCTATACGAGTGTCAAGTGGGACCGCTTGCATGAGATTTTGGCATGATCTCTAAACCACTCATGAATACCAAGCACACGCATAGCCTAATAAGTGCATCACAACTATAACAACAAGGATTGTGGGGGTGTACTGTGATTGATAAACCTCTATAACACACTCAAGTGTCTTTAGTTCATATAGCTTGCTATACCAATTTTGATGCATTACACCTTGTGAAACCCAGAATAAATTCTTTTCTCTTTCGTTTTATATATTTTGCAATATTAGGGGGATTGTTATAAGTTTTGAATATAATATTGCAAAATATTTTATTTTGAATGTTGTTACTGTCCCACAAGTCTTGTAAGTGTTGTTGCCAACGTTTTAATTTATTAAAAAATCATTTTTCTAACAGACATTTTGGATCTTTGGATCATGGGCCTTATTCACCAACTTTATAAGTAGAGCACTTCCTTCACTCCAAAACAAATGATCGGAGATCATTTTTCTCTCATTCTCTCTTCTCTTAGTTTCATTCTTTCTCTTTTCTTCTTTTCCTAAAATTATTTTGGATTTATTTTATTTTATTTATAGAGATCCTTGATAGTTTTAATATCCTTATAAATTCGACTTTGTCAACAATTTTTACAACAACATATATAATAGTCATAATTATTGAAAATATTTATGTTTTACCCTTTTTCTAATAATAGAACGGGTTAAAAAAACATAATTTTTGAAGTAAACATGTGTCTTTTAGGGTGGGTTCAAATTTGATTAGTGATGCTACGGAATTTCAACCTATAAACCCAGTTCTACTGATAAATATGAGATAAAATCATGTAAAAATAAATAGAATTATAATTTATTTTTCCTCAGGAATGTTTTATAATATTGAACAGTCATAAAAATCATACAAGAAATTGAAACAATTTATTTATGTTTCGACATGTTTATCTGATTCTTAACTTATGCAGCAACATAGATTTATATTTATGCCTTGAATAGTACACACACCACCAAACTGTTTAAACCCTAAACCTACACAATAATTGAAACAAGCTTTTCCATCCGGACAATGCCCTTCCTTACGACAAACTACGTCCGCCGATCCTGAAATCAATCGTATTTCATTACAAAATGCATGCAAAATCACAACTTTACTTTTAATAAACTCAAATATCTCCACTTAATGCTTTCTGTTCATCATAGCTTTACCTGAACTCAAAAGCAAAGCAATACACAGAATTCCAACTATACAACTCAGACTCGTTCTTCTGGACATCATTTTGCTGATATGAGTTTATCAAGATGATATTCTCTTCTCTCGCTTTTTATGCTTATATATATATAGAATAAGAGCAGGGAAGATATAATAATTCCTAATTATTAATTTATTTAATAAAATATTTCAGTCAATCAGAAAAGAAGCGTTACTGTAAATAGTATCATTGATTACAATGCAATAAATATTCATTCTGTATCAAATTTACTTCCATTGGAGTTACTAAATAAGTCATTAATGGTATATATAGAAGTTTTAGAGAAAAAAAAATCAGAAATAGACAGAAAATATTATAAAACATAATAAATAAATGAATAAGTATCTCTTACTTCTAGAAATAATTACATTATTTATTATTATGATGGAAGGAAAATTATCATTTTCAAAAATAATAAATTAATAAATAAATATATTTATTGAGGAAAGAGATTAGAGTGGGGTAGTTTTCAAAAAAACTAGTTTTATAAGTTTTTGTAAAAAATAAAAAATGTGATAGGCAAAGGAAATCTTAATATTCATACTTATTTAATAAGAGGTGAGAAAACGTTTTTCTAAGACAACTTTCATTTCCCAATCAGATCCACGTGTAAGTCCACATATTAGTAATTTTCATAGTTATTAAAAGGAATTATTTGACTTGGTTTAGCCCAACACTCGATTTGATGGACAACTCATCTACTAATGACTTTCATACAAATGACTTTAGTTTGGCCCAAGATTAATTCTTCTACATTAAGAAAATAAATACTAAATAATATTAACAAAAAAATTCATTAATAAAATAAAATTTATGAACAAATTTTATTGATAAATTTTAAAAAATTTAATTATTGACAAAATATCTATTAATAATAAATTTTTCATTGATAAATTATATTTTATTATTGACAAAAATATTAATCGATAATAGATCCACTACACAATTTGTTGATAAAATTCGTTGATAAAACTATTTGTAATGATTTTTTAAATTATTTGATATTTTTTCTGTAATTAAATGTTTTTTGAAAACTCATTAATAATTTAATTATTTGAAAATTTATGAATAAATTCGTCAATAATTCAATGTTTGTAAACTTGGTCACCATTAAGAATTATATTTTTTAAAAATCTATTGGTATGTAAATTTGTGAGTAAAATGGACATCAAACTTTTTTTGTCAAAGTTTGATTAAATATTTTTTTTAAATTAATTGGATGTGACTAAAAAGAAAAAGAGAAAAAGAATGAGAAGAAAGAAAAAGTGGAAGTAGCAATGATAGTCATGGAGGTGATGACGGTATTAATGACAACGACAATCATGGTGGTGGCAACAATGCAAGATAGCGGGAAGTAACGATGACCAATGACAAATGAGGAGGAGGAGGAAGAAGAAGATGAGAAGGATAAGGAAGAAGAAGAAGATGAGAAGGATAAGGAAGAAGAAGAAGAAGAAAAGGATAAAGAGAAAGAGGAAGAAGAGGAAAAGATTGAGGATTCATTGTCAACATTAACGATGAATGAGATGACGAAGGAAAGGCTGGAAGAGGAAGGGGTAAAGAAAAATAATGTACTTCCCCTCCATCCTATTGGAACAATCAGTACCGATATTACGTAGCGAAAATAATAAAACTCAGAGCACGATTTGGATTGTTAAAAGCAAAGAGCTTGTTCAGTCAATTTAAAAAATGGTTCCTTTAATTTTCTTTTAAACATTTTATCAAACAGTTAATGTGCAGAAAATGTAAAGAGTGTAGGAAGTAGAAAAAATCACACAAATGATTTTTATCCTGGTTTAAATCAAAAGATTTTACGTCCAGTCGTTAAACACTATGAATAGTGATTAACTTTTTCACTAAAAACAGTTTTACATATTACAATATAGTGAATGAAATAAGAATGATAAAATCTTCCTTCGACGAACGAATTGGAAGGAAACTTCCTTCGACAAACAAACCGAAAGCAAGCAACGAACACTTTCCTTCGATAGACGAACCGGAACAGTGCAGCAGAAAATCTTCCTTCGACTAACGAACCAGAAGAAAACAGCTTTGCCAACTTAAAGAGAACTGCTCCGACCTTTGACACACAAAGCGTAAGCTTCTCCTATTTACAAGACTTGACAAGAGCAATGAACTAACACTTGAGAACTTCCTCAGATCACACTGTATTCTCAAATGACTTAGATAAATCCTCTAAGGGTTTTAGACAACTATATATAGCCCAAAGGTATGAATTTAAAAAGACACAATATAACTACCAGTGATAATCAATTATTGTAAGTACTAATCGATTATTCAAGTCTGTTACAGGGTTTTCAAAAAAAAATGATAATCAATTATCCTGAGGAATAATCGATTATCTGCAAGACTTCGGCAATTCTTATCCAGACCAGGATAATCAATTATCTGCGAGAGCAATGGTGTTTCAAAAAGGCTCGTGATAATCGATTATTACATCAAATAATTGATTATATGCGCATATATCCTAAAGACGGGAAATTTCTAAGTGTTTACATGTTCAAAGTTATTCCTAATACATTTTCAGTATACAAAAGTGCTTTTAAATAAATTACAACTTTATTTTTCGAATTGTTCTCTTACAGCATCATCAAAATCATTATTTTTTAAAATACCAATACACCTTATTGATAACACATCCGAGGGGAGAATAATATTAAATAAATATAATATTTTTATAATATCTTGCAATATGTATATATTACAAAATAGCAAACCATAATAATGGAAATACAATTACAAGCAAAATATGTTAGGTCTCTCATTAAATCATTAAATTCATAATTTACATAGGCATATATAAAATCAATGATATTACTAAGGCATAATTTGTAAATCAATGATATTATCAATTAATTACCTTAACTATCTATAACTGGCTATAAATACACTAGTGCAGAATTGGCCTTTAACGTCACCTCGTAGACGTCGGACCACAAAATAACCAACATAAATTATTGACCGGTGGCATTTTCGTAAATAAGTTAGACATATAGACGTGTGTTAGGAGGGGCCCTGACGTCTATAATATTATAGACGTTAGGGCCCCTCCTAACAGACGTCTATATGTCTGATAGGTAGATGAAAAGTTCTTTTTTTCTGCCTTATAGATGTCTGATCCCACCACCCTGGCGTCTATATATGCTTATAGACGTCGGTTCCCCTCGTAACAGTTGTGTATATGTCTGACAGGTAGATGAAAAGTTCTTTTTTTCCGTCATATAGACGTCGAATCCCGCCATCCGACGTCTAAATGGCCTAACAGGGTAGGTGAAAAGTTGTTTTGGACGTCATATTAGTGAGGGCCCCGACGTCTAGGCGAGAATAAACGTCGGTTCCCTAGGTTTCCAACGTCTTGTTTGCTGTTAAATCAGAAATCGAACCCGCGGTTACACGCACTTCATCGTATTCCTTCTTGCCTTTTCTCTCTGCGACATTGCATTTCCATATGCGTTTTGTCTCTTTTGAACCGTTTAAACATACTTTTACTCCGATTAAATTAGTCTTTGATTGATTATCTTCCATTTGAACCGATTAAAATGAGCTTTTGTTGTGTTTTGGTGCAGTTTTTCTCGTGTCTTTGGGTAGCGTAGTAGCACATTCTCCCTTTGCTAGTTTCCTCGTAAGAAAAGCTTGCGTCTTTTGGATGTCTTATAGCGTTTCAACCCAAAACCAACCTTGGATCCTTGCCTAGTTCTCAAGTCACCATATTCGTTTTCATTGCTGGTTGGAATGGAACTAGGCAAGGACCCAGATTCGGTTTTCGGCTGAAATGTCATAAGAGGTCCAAAAGACGCAACCTTTTCTATGACGAAACTAGCAAAGGAAGAAGGTGCTACTATGCTACCCAAAGACACGAGTTCCAGTAGACGTCGGTTAATGTCATGTCTGAAGCCTATAGTGCCCTTAGACGTCGGTTAATGCATGTCCGACATTTATAAAGATGTCGGACCTGTGGAGTCCGACGTCCCATTAACGTCACCCATAAAGACGTCGGATCGGGATCTGATGTTAAAAGCCCAAAATAACAAACGTCTAAAGCCCTTTCTGCACTAGTGATATGACACATTCTCACAGGAAATACTAACTTTCAATCTCATATACTTTTCTATACTCATTTTCTTATGATCTTATTAACTACCCGCGTATATTTATTACCTGCGGATAACGGGTAACAGGTATTTTAATACCTGCTCCTAAACGGGTCGACTGCGGATATTAAACTATCCGTCTCATGGGTACCTTCTACCCGCAAAAATAATAAAAAATATTGATTTTTATTTTTTAAACTAAATTTAATTAAAAATAAAATTAATCTCTATTTTATTATGTTAATTATCCATGTCTGACCCGACTTGTTGTCATTCCTAATCTCTCAATGTCACCTTAGAAGACCTACATTCTTTTCTAGAAAAAAAACAACAAAAAAGAAGAAGGAAAAAACTAAATTATAATATTTATTAACAACCAAAATTCGTCGTTAATTACTAATGGATAATAATTGACGAGTTTTGATTATGGGTTATTATCAATAATACTTATTGCTGAATTTTTTTCATAACCAATTATTGACAAATAAAAAAGTTCATCGATAAAATTTATCGATAAACATTTTAGTAATAAATTTTTTGTTCTCAGTACATCACGATAATTTTTCCTATCATAACTATGCTTATTTATAGTGTTAATGAGTTAAATAAAGTGACTTACTTATATACAAATTAAATTTTTAGTTTCATTTTTTATCTATTTTTTCTAATATAAAATTTGGAGCTAAATTCTAAATACTCAGCCCAAAAATTTAAAAAGTCACTTTTTGACTCAATTTAGACGTCTGATCCCGTCACTCCGACTTCTAAAGTAATTTAGACGTATGTTGTGGGGGGAACCGACTTCTAAATACTCAGCCCAAAAATTTAAAACGTCACTTTTTGACTCAATTTAGACATCTGATCCCGCCACTCTGACTTCTAAAGTCATTTAGACGTCTGTTGTGGGGGAACTGACTTCTAAATATTCATATATGTCGGCTCCCCCGAATGGACGCCAAAAATAAATGAAAAAGTTAAAAAAAATAAATTTTATTCTACTTAGACGTCTGTTATGGGAGGATCCAACTTCTAAATCCATTTAGACATCTGTTGTAGGGGGAACGGACTTCTAAATACTCAGTCCAAAAATTTAAAAAGTCACTTTTTGACTTCATTTAAACGTCTGATCCTGTTACTCCGACTTCTAAAGCCATTCAGACGTCTATTGTGGGGGGGGATGGACTTCTAAATACTCAGTCCAAAAATTTAAAAAGTCACTTTTTGACTCCATTTATACGTCTAATCCCGCCACTCCGACTTCTAAAGTCATTTAGACTTCTGTTATGGGGGGAACCGACTTCTAAATCCTCAACCCAGAAATTTAAAAAAGTCACCTTTTGGCTCCATTTAGACGTATGATCCCGCCACTCCGACTTCTAAAGCCATTTAGACGTCTGTTGTGGGGGGAACAGACTTCTAAATACTTAGTCCAAAAATTTAAAAAGTCACTTTTTGACTCCATTTAGACTTCTGATTTCGCCACTCTCACTTCTAAAGCCATTTAGACGTCTGATATGGGAGAAATTGACTTATAAATGTCTGCATTAAAACACCGCGAACGTGAGGTAGCCATTATGTGCACTTACTGTTCATTATCTTCCTCGCGTTTTCTCTCCACGGGCTACTTTTCAGGTCTTTTTTCTCACTTTTGCATCGTTTTAAATTAATTTTACTCCGATTACATTATTCTTTGATTATTTATCTTTCATTTGAACCTATTAAAATGTGTTTTCGTTGGGTTTTGGTGCAGTTTTGCTCGTGTCCTTGGGCGGCGTTATTGGGCGATGATTTCTTACGTTTTGCACTCCTCTAATTCCCTCCACTACGTTTTTAAAACCATCCAATACAAAAAAAATGTACAGTCCATTCTCTTCAACTAAAATATAAAGTTGTAAACTTGAATCACAATGAGCCAGGAGCAACCCGAGAGGCCTAAAGTAGAGAAAGATCTAATCAAATATGGCGACGTTTTAGACGTCTGATCTGTTCAGGTCTGACATTTATATAGACGTTCGATATGTACAGGTCAAATGTTTATATAGACGTCTGACTAGGGTTCGACGTCCCATCAACGTCACCTGAATAGACGTCAGGTACGAATCAGACGTAAAAAGCCCAAAATAACATACGTCTAAAGCCTTTTATGCACGAGTGTCACTAGCTCACTTAATTACATTTTTTTAAATAAAAAATTGCAATTTGTTTGTAACTCAAATTTAAATAATTTCACTCTAAAATTATGTTAAACTCCAAAGAAGATTCAAAATAAAAAAAATATTTAACATAAAACTCAAATGTAATTCAAAAGCAAACCCAAAAAGTGAATAAATAAGTTTATAATATTGATAATATTTGTGTCACTTATCCATTTATAATATGTTATTCATTTAGAGTCTGAATGGATAAATTTATAATATGTTGCTCTCTTGAAACATCTTTTTCTTTATTCTCATTTACAATACAATAAAAAATATCAATTAATAACATTGAAACACAAAATAATAAATAGATAAATTAAACTAGGTGGGTTGGTGAGTCAACCCGGCTCACCACAGGTTCAACCCGAGTGAGCCTCGTTCGAAGTGAGTCGAGTCGAAAATTGACCCGTATAAAAAAATTTCATTTTTTTCAGACCCAACCCGGCTCACCACAGGTTCAACCCGAGTAAGCCTCGTTCTAAGTGAGCCGGGTTGAAAATTGACCCGTATAAAAAAATTTCATTTTTCAGACCCAACCCGGCTCACCACAGGTTTAACCCGAGTGAGCCTCTTTCTAAGTGAGCCAGGTTGAAAATTGGTCTGTATAAAAAATTTTCATTTTTTTCAAATCCAACCCGGCTCAAACCCATGGTGGACCGGGTTGGCCAACGGATTCTAATCCATTTTGACAGTACTACTTAGACGATCTATTCTTTAGACGATCTAACCTTAACATATGAATGTTTCGCTGTTTATAGTCGTCAATAATTTTGATTTACCAATATTGGTGATTATCAATGGATTTTAACGTCGATAAACTTATTCTTTCGTTGTGATGTGTGTAAAGGAATTTACTTAAGTGATAAGGTAACCTATTTTAAGTATTACGGTATTTAGTTCCATAACCATTATAAGAATTATATAATATCCTAAGTTATATAGATTAAAGTATAAAATCGTGAAAGGTTGATAGAAGTTTCTCCATAACACTTTGTTCAATGTGTACAAGGAGATTCTTTGGTGACATGAACTTTTATGGATATCTAATAAGTTTTCTTTATGGACCAAGTATTAGTTTAAGTTTTTTAAGAAGTAGATTTAAATTTAACTTAATTTTACAAAATTGATTTTTTAAGGTGAAGTTTGCATTCCCTTTTACATACGATAAATATACTTTATTTTTAGTCGATATAAAATTTTCAATATAAACGTAAGATTAGATATATTAATAAATAATCACATAATTATCCATATAGGTTAAAAACGAATAAATATTTATAGGTTAAATTTATATTTTATATTAAACTGTATTTAAAATAAAATCTATTTGTTTTAAATTGTTATAGAAATGTTTTCAAATTTTACATTTACATTTATAATTTTTTTTAACCAACTACATTATTTGTATAAAACTTTACAAATTGTAAAAATATATAATTATTTCAAATATAAATTCAAATAAAAAAATAATATTAAAATATGATATAATAAAATATAAATACAAATAAAATTAAACGTACAATATAAATTTTAAAACCAATTCATATATGACATAGAAAATGACATTTTAAATAACTATTTGTGTATTTGTTCATTAAATAATTAATTATTATAAATAACTATTTGTATTTAAAAAGTATGACATAGAAAATGACATTTTAGAAGTGATAGTGGTTTAAAAATAGGAAAACTCGATTATTTTATATTAAAAGGTTTTATATAAATAGTTTTTTTATAAACGAATTTAATTATTTTAAAACACAATATCTATCTAGAAATCATTGAGTTTTTTTACTTCATTCTAAGAGTTCTTCTCCTTTGCTCATCTAATTGAAGAATCTATGATTGATCCTTTCGGTGAGCTCTTCAATTTGAACAGATCAATTTCTCTCTTCACATAACTTGAGTTTCAACTATTTTTTTTGGCCATTTTCTATTATTTGTTGCATGTGAGCTTTCTTTCACTTGCATGCGCCTTTTAATTCATCTATATGAGTCTTTGTTGATAAGTGGTTTTAATAGGTATCCTGATTGTGTTTATGTTGTTCCTAGGTGTAGATAAGATGCCTTGTAAGCTTGAAAGGGGTTTGAGTTTCTTTTGAGAAAGTTTGTGCCCTTCTTTGATAAGGGAAGCTAATTGCAATTGTTTTTAAGTTATATATATCTTAAAAATTTATTTTGTATGATTGAGTTGTATGATGATGTTTGATATGTTGAATTCAGTTTGTGTTGGATATTTGTTATATTGTTTGTCTTAATTGAATTAGTGTTGATTTAGAAACTTTTAGATCTGATAATTTGAGCCAGTTGGTATGTGCCCTAACATTAAAAGTTTTTTTTTACCAAAGTACTAAAAAAGGAATACCAATTTGATCATTTAAACATGTTCCTTTTTCCCGAAATCACATAAACTTATTGGCCAATGTTTGGTACAACATTGAGCGGTGGTAGGCTGATACTGAATGATAGTTTATTGTGCAGGTCTGGGACATTTTAGCTCCACACCACTGAGCGTAGGAAAATGTGAATGCTTTGGCATTGCGTGGTAGTATGGCACTACTGAACGTCATCTTTCACTGTAGGTCTAGAGCATTTATGTTCTTGGACGCTAAGCAACAAGAAGTTGTTGTTGAGCCTAATTTTTTGTGACAAGAATGGCACTGGGCGTTACCTTTCACAAAAGGTTTGGAGTTGATCTCAAAATTGTCATTGAGTGTTAAGACAAGATCGTCTAGGAATCGTTTATTTTGAAGTTTGACATAATTGTCTATCGAAATAATGTTGATCATATAGACCATTCACGATAACTTACTAA
This sequence comes from Vigna umbellata, assembly GCF_029865625.1. Taxonomy (NCBI): domain Eukaryota; kingdom Viridiplantae; phylum Streptophyta; class Magnoliopsida; order Fabales; family Fabaceae; genus Vigna; species Vigna umbellata. The sequence goes on from NC_142167.1 coordinate 57,391,082, forward strand.
ACGTTATATGACTAAACAATATCATAAACGTTATAGTAAACAAACTATCTTAAACACTATAGTAAACAAATTATCCTAAACGTTATGGTAAACATTATACTATTTAGATCCGACGAATAGATCTTTTGTCTGTTGTGTAGTCTCTCTTTGTTTGTGTAGATCCTGTCAAGGACAAAGTGCTTTATTCAAAAGTTGTGTTGATTCAAATAAATGTTAAGAGATATAAAAATATTCTAGGAATGTTTCCTTTCTGCTTTTTGTCTGATTATTTATACAACAACATAGTTTTTCTCTACAAAAGCACATTAGCATATGATAATGTATAAAAGGCTACATCAACTCTATCAAAAGTCAATGCTCTAGTGTAAGAATCTTTATCGAAGTTATCTATAAATTGAAGACTACATGAAGAAAAAAATAACAATAATAATTTATTACACATACTTTTACGCTGCTAAAACTCTCTCTCTCTCTCTCTCTTTCTCTCTTGGTTTGCATTGTCTAGCTTTGAGAAATATTTTGTGTAACAAGTTTTTCATCTCTATGTTGTTTTAATCATATCATCTATAAGAGAGTTATTCATTTGTACTTGGTTTTAAACATACATTTGTTTTTGGGTAATCAGGAGTGATTCAAAATACTCGATTTGTTTAGCTTAGGGGCACTTAAATGGTATTTAGCCAATTGGGCTGTTGTAAACCATGAGTGGTGAAACTTGTTTCTAATTTTTTGAAGTTAGTGGGATCCTTTAAGAGTGCTTAAAGGAGAATTCGACATAACTCACGTTGAGTGAACCAATATAAAACAAGTTTTTATCCCTATCATCTTTTTACTGTGTTTCCAAACGCTTTCAAATATATTTAAGTGTTTAAACACTGTCTCAAATATTTGCAAAAAAATTTCACATTAATCATTTATTCGGATAATTAAGTCTAGTATGAGTTTTCAAATGTGATATGGTTAGTTCTATGAATGAGTGATGTATAATATTTTTGTGTTTGTTTTATCAAAACTCTTTTTGTACATTAGCTTATCTTTTCTTTTGTGTTGTTTTGTTTGTGTTTCTTTCTTTTGCGATGATCACCTTATCGGGGTGAGCATATGAAGGATAGGTGTTGAAGCATATATGATAAAAGACAGTGATGTAACGCAGTTTTCTTCTCGATCGTCTAATGATTATCTTTAATTGTTTTATATATATTTATTATTATGATTATTTCTTTTTAGATAATTGTATTAATACCATATATGTAAGTTTGAGACAAATCTCTTTTGTTTTATCAAAGATAATTGTGATTTTACAGTTATTAAAGATAAAATGGTAAAATAATTATTTTTAATAATAAAATAATTAAATTTAGATTAATGGAATAAGATTACTTAATGAGTAAAATTAAAAAAAAAATGTGTATACCCAATAAATAATCCTCATATATATTTATTTATTTATTTATGTGTATGTATGTTTTTTTAGTTTTAAGTTTCATAATTTTTCTTTTTTTTATTACACACTTTTTCCTCTTCTCTTTTAATTATTTGACTTGTTCTATATCCACAAAAATATATTCACATCTTATTTATATATTTTCTCTTGTCACATTTATCTTTTTATTAATTTTTAATATTTTTATTTATTGTTTAATTTTTTTTCGAATAAAAATATTTACATTGAATTTCAAGTGCATAAATCCTTAATAACTTTGCTCTTGAGTAAGTAATATCTTTGTCGTTCTCAAAGTTAGGATTTTTTATGAAAAAATGTTATAGGATGACCACATCTTTCCCGCTTCATATTGACTTTATTTAATCAAAATTGAGATTTTTTTAATGTTTTCTTTTAATAAAAGGTGATGTCAACCGCAACTTTTATCAGCAATTAATTATAAGTCGTATAGTCTTACAATTAAGACTAGAAAGTAATGCAATAGCCACCCTTGTTATAACCCCAAAATAAGCACATATTGTAACAAGCATGAGTATTTGGACAAAATCCCCCATTCTTGCAAACTGTGTTAGCTGATCCTGAAATCAATTCAATCTCATTACAAATTACTTATATTCAAATCATACTTTGATAGTGAAGATCAAATAGTTTCTATTCGTCATTTCATGAGTTTTACAGAAGAATAAATAAATACTGCGATTATTACCCGAAGCTAAAAGAAGAGCTAAAATAAGTAAAGATGAAGATTGTGTTCTCATGTTTTTTTAGATTAGGAATGTGTATTTGTAGGACTATGGCCTTCGGGAATTGGTAAGAAACAACCTGCGTAAGTCTCAAGCTTTCGTTTAACTGTCATTTATTTCAAATTTAAATCCATATTTATAATTAGAGATTCTCTTTATAATTATTTTTTTTATTCTTTTACAATTTTACTATTTATGTTTTGCAATGGTTCTTTCCATTTTTTTTTTCTTTTTTCCTTGCAAATATAATTCAATTTATTAATTTACGACTTATAGAAAACTACTCACGGTAGCTATCTTATTATAAAATTAAAAGTACCTTAATTATATGATTACAAATTTATTAATACTTACAAATTTAATGTAATATTTATTAATATTTTTATAAGTTTTATTTTTTTTAGGTTTAATAGGTTCGGAGGTCCCTATATTTGTGGGTTTGTTTCAATTGGGCCCTCCAATTTTGAAAGTGATCAATTTGGTCCCTAATTTAACAAAATTGAGTCAATAATACCCTTTCCGTTAAATGTAATGGACGGCGTTAACTTTTTAAACATGTGGTATGTTGAAGCATCCTTCAAATAAAACTGTGCAACCTGCATCCTTCAAATAAAACTGTGCAACCTGCAAGCCACATGTTTAAAAAGTTAACGCCGTCCATTACATTTAACGGAAAGGGTATTATTGACTCAATTTTGTTAAATTAGGGACCAAATTGATCACTTTCAAAATTGGAGGGCCCAATTGAAACAAACCCACAAATATAAGGACCTCCGAACCTATTAAACCTTTTTTTTATTTTAAAAAGAATAGACGTGGGCGCAGTCGCATGTTTCTACTCTTGTGCGTACATTATTATTATTATATACTCTCTCTCCAGTTTTAAGAGTTATATTGGTCATTTAATAATATTGGAGTCTCTTTTCTCAAGAAAATTATACTTAATATATGTCAAAGATATATTAAAATATTATTTTATATGTGTATATATATATATATATTAAAATATTAAATAAAAATAATAAATTAAATAAAACTTCGTTATTTTATTTTATAAAACTTCATGGATGAACTGATTTCTTTATTTCTTCATCACTTTCTTTTTCTTTCTTCTTTTTTTTCTCTTTTAGGTTTAATAATTAAGAGAGTCTTTATTTTTATTTTTAATGACTTTTTTAAATGGAACTCTCACTTATTTTTTATTTTAATTGAATTTTTTTAAAGTTAAAGTAATTAAAATTTCATCATTAATTTCGTATTAACATTGTCAAAAAGAGTGTCACAAGAGTGTCACATTGAAATGTATATTATTTTCTTGAATTTTTTAAATATTTTTTTAATTATTTTTTATTTTGTATATTTCTTTTAATTGACATGTGTCAAACTGATATTGTGTCACTTGACAATCAGTGTAACATGACAATGATAGTGTCACGTGTCATGTTAGATCACGTGTCATTGCATTAGTTTCAATTTAGTTCATGTATTTTTATTTTGTCCCAATTTGGTCCCTATATTTTTATGTTGTCTTAATTTAGTTCTATTTTTTAAAAATTAAATAATTTCATCCCTTTCCAAATTCAAACAAAATTTAATTTGTATATAAATTTTTACAATTTGGTCCCTATATTTATTTAATTATATAAATGTTAATTAATGACATTAAATTTCATTTTCTTAAAATAAAAAATTGGAGAAAATTATGTGAAAATTTTAATTAACGTAGAAGATCATAACAGAAGAAACTACTTTTCCACAAAAATTTTGTCCTAATTTTTATTTTAAAAAATGGGAAATTTCACATATGAAATTTCATTTTCACATCGATAAAGAAATTAATAACATGGAATTTATTTTCTTAAAATAAAAAATTGGAAAAAATTTTGTGAAAATAATGTTTGTGGTCTATTAAAGAACATAATTAAACATTTATATAATTAACTAAATATAAATATAAATAAACTTAATCTTGTTAAAAATATTAAATAAAAATATTTGGTTAAAGATTTATATACAAATTAAATTTTGTTTGAATTTGGGAAGGGATGAAATTATTTAATTTTTAAAAAATTAGACCTAAATTGATAATATAAGAACAAAATTGAGACTAATACAATTACAGGTGTGGTCTAACAATGACACATAACATTATTAATGTCATGTCACATGTCATTGTCACGTGGTAGAGTGTGAGCTTAACATGTGGCAAATTTAAAAATAAAAATAAAAATAGTTAAAAAATATTAAAAATTCAAAAACATCACATACTGACACATGATATCTTCTTTAATGATGTTAGTATGAAACTATATTTGATAAAAATAACTAAAAATAAAGACTTTCTGAATGATTAAACCTTACTTTTATTATTTTAAATTTTATCTTTTTTCTGATTACATTTTTGTAACATTTTGTAATAGTTGAAAGATTCACTAATTGTATAACTTGAATAGTTTTCTTAAAAATTATTGGTATTATGTATTCTTCTTATTTAACTTAGGAGTTGTTTTAGAGTGTTAAATATAAACATTAAATAAGAGAAGTTATCTTAGACAATTGTGGGGATAAATTTTTAATTAGATTCTTTTGTTTGAAGGTTTTGTAGAGAAATAGTGTTAAATATTGAATCTGAATAACTTTTGTCCAGAAAGCTATTCTTCCATCTTTTGTTTGCATGTAAAATCAGAAAAACTTTTGTTACATGTGAGTCCAGTATTCTTCCATCTTGCATAGAATATGAAAATCATGTATTGTGTGTAAGTTGAAAGTTTTTTTTTTTTTTAATTATAGGTAGAGCTTGAACAAATATAAGTGGTATATGTATGATTGGAGTCCTTCGGCATGCTAATTAATAATGGAGTCTTCACTTGCATGTTAATTATCTTTATAAGTTTGCTTCAAAGTATCAATTTCCCTTAGTAGATTAATGTAAAGTAAATTTATTGTTGCGCCTTAAATGATTTTATGATTTGAGATAATTTCATTTTTTGGAAGTTTATAAGTGTTGGTGTAAAAAGTTTCGTAGTGAATGCTTTGTTTAGATCACTTAGTAAGTACTACGTCTTATCATTCAATCAATGAAATTAGATATGTTAAGCAAAAGGTATAATTGGAGTCAATTTACTGGGTGATTCATTTAAATGAATCACTTTAACGAGTGTTTCTTTCAATACCCTCCATCAGACATTCATGCAAGACCCTTACATGGGAATAGGAAGATTTTTTTGTATTTTATTTACAAGGAAATAAGACGAAACATTAAGAGAAGTATTTTTTATATTTTGTTTTAGATTTAAATCCTAATTTGGTTTTATTTTGGTCTAGTTTGTTCAATTTGGTCTTTATTTTATTTTAATGTCCAATCATATCCTAATTACGTGACACTCTAGCTTTTTCATTTTTTCATCACACTCTCACATTTACACATCATCACCTTCATTATATCTCCATCATAAAAACTTCATTCGTTTCCACAATTTTCATATGCAAATTTTAATTTTTGTTTTGCTCCTCAATTTTAATAGTTTTGGATTGTACATTTAGGGCGGAGAGAAGAAATTGGGAAAAATTTAGAAATGCCTAAAAGTTCAAGAAATGTGCATATTCTACTAACATCAAATTATGTTTCTCTAAATCACCCACAATCATAACATTTTATTCAATCACAATGATAGGAAGAGGAAGTGGAAGGTGTGCCCTCGGATTACCCCTCTCAAAGTGTGCCCCTCATTTAGGGTTTTAAGATTGCTCATGTTTCTCTATTCAATCTCTAAATCACTCACTTCCTTACTAGAGTTCCCTAGTGCACTAATTGAAAATGGAGAAAAAATGGAGAAGATAATGACTGGTTAAGTGAAAGGTGTTTAAGAGGATGAAAGTGCATAAATAATTGACAAAAATGGATTATTGAGAGAAAAAATAAGAGAGAAATCTTGCGTGGAGAGATGGAGAGGAAAAAGATAATGGAAGTGAATGGGGTGATAACCGATGAAATGATTAATGATTTAATGACCGAAGTGATAATGGAGGTGAGGAAGATGATAATACATGAAGGTGAGCGTGTGATGAATAAACGAATGAGGTAGAACGTCATATAATAACCATGAGTCATGTTGTACAACACTATACAGTTAATTATTTAGATGATGTTAGTAAAAATGATTAAATTGAACAAAATTAATAGAAATTGAGACTTAATTGACTACTGGAACAAAATGAGAACCAAATTAAACATACTATACCACCAAAATAAGAATCAAATTAATATTTAAGTCTTTGTTTTAATTTCTTTTGCATTCTTCTTATAAATCTCCTTCCATAGACTGATATTTGTCAGTTAAGATGTTAAAAAAAATATTTCTCTTGAACTTTTGTAATAACTCCATCTTCTTGTAACATAGATATTTAATAATTTGGGATCACATCATCTTTCTCCTCTTGAAAAGAATAGCATCTTAATGTATGATGTGTAATTTTGTAGTCACAAATTTGTCAACCATGGATGAATGTAAGTATTAAACAAAGATATATATTATAATAAATATTCTCCGGTTTCACTTGAGATCTAAATCGCATGATTTATGATCGATAGCTTATTCATATGTTAATTGTTGTCGATCTAATAATTACTAGGAAGATATTGAAAACATAAACAAATTTAAAGGGATAGCATAAAAAAGAACATAAAAACATATACTTAACGTTATGATTATTTTACAGAGAAACCCATTCATATGTATATTTATATAACTTAGTGTGTTAACAAATTGAGTTGTTGGACGGACTTTCTATTGAGGTTATTTCTCCTGGTACTTTTTTTAGGGCGATACACCTCACACCATCCAGTTGCTGCTGATTTTCGATTTTCCAAATGTAAAAAAGCATCTGAATTTAGCTTGAATTGTTTGACTTTGGGGTGAAATCTACCTAATATCACTTGTTACTTGCTCAGAATAATTAGACAAATGCTACGAATATTTTGGTGGCCTGAAGGAAGGGTCTGATCTTACTTTATACCCCTAATTTTTTAGGTTTTTTAAATAGTTTTCTTAACAGTGACTTTTTGAAATGTTAACTTAAAAAAAAATTGGAAAGTAATTTCATAAAATGTAATCTCTAAAATTTTAAAATTTTAATTCCGGAAAGTTTTTAATGGAAATTATTTGTTTAAAACTTAGGGAATCAGTTATCTTTAACAGAACAACAACCATTGTACTATGTGAGATAGTGTACATTAATAAAGTTGGGAGGTGTAAACAACAATTTACTTTGAATTTAATATCTAAGTGGAGGCCCAAAAAGTAATAACTAGCCCACAGAAAAAAAAAACATGCGCTTTATCCGTTCTTGGCATTAATTGTTAAGGTTTGATCCCAGGAGGAGGAGGTAGACGATGAAAGGTTCATGTCTTCTTCCTTCGCACTCTTTCAACGGAATCAGGTTTTCTTTCTGCTCTTTCCATGCTTAAGTTGTGTTTGTGCTAATGCTCTGCTTCTCCCAACTATGCTACTTCCGTTCCTTGCCACTTCTTTCTTCGCTGCAATGAATCACCTTAGGATAACAACTTCAACTTTATTAATTGAAACTTGTGCACTTTACTAACTCAAAACATACAATTAATGAAAGAAATTAATATTGTTCAGTGCAGAATGTTGTCTTTTAACAATTCAGGTGAGTTTTCGGCTAGGATACATGTTTAATCTGAGTGCAAATAATGGTTTCTGGTTATTTTATCCTCATTTCTTTGGTTGCCGACTCTTCGTTTTAAGTACATACCAGATTGCACTAGTTTGTGGTGGTTTAGTTTAATGCCTTCTGCTCTCTATTATTAGGACAAGCAAAGAGCTTCCGCATATGCTATCATTGTGTGAGTTGAAAAGCATATCATGCTTCTCAGTTTGTAATCAAAAGCAAAATTACAGTCAAAAGCTTTACATTATTCCAATTAAGACTGCTTCTGCTCGGGTCTGCATCTCAAGATCTTCAGTTGGGTCATTGGAATGTGGTGGGACAGGCCCTCATAGTGATGCTTATTCAGGATTTTCAGCTCCAAATGACCATCAGAGGTGGGTATTGGTTCAAATGATATTGTCTTTTCCCTTTCTTCTACTGTTTATGCTTGTATTTTGAAGTATTTCCAAATTTCAATTTTGTTCCTTAATTTTCTTACCAATACATTGGAAATTTATCGTCTAAGGATACAGCATCTTTGTTCCATCTTTATTACTTTAATTATTCGTTTTTCTAATTGACAATGTCCCTTGGCTTTGGAAATTTCACATTCTACAGGATTGGCAGTTTAGAAAGAGAATTGGAAGAATTATTTGATGAAGTGAAAAGAATGATCAGGATGGGAAATAAAAGTGATGCTATAGACCTGCTAACTGCCAATTACGAAGCAGTCAAAGAGAGCCTGAATGCAGGTACTAAAGGCATAGAAGAAGCTGCAATTTTGGATGTTATAGCACTAGGTTACATGGCTGTTGGAGACTTAAAATTTGTTGGATCTTTGTTGGATATGGTATTTCCCCCTTTCCTTCTGTTCTTGTTCATTCTTGTCATTTTCATAGCTTGTCTAATTAGGTAAACTAAATTATGTCTGCATAGTTGAACTCTCAGATTCAGCATGACTTTTTTAGTGTTCTAGAGCATGACTTCGGCATACCAATTTATGAAGAACTGACACCACCAGATTTTACTATAATGAGATGGTGTAAGAGTACAATGAAGAAGTCAATTGTCGGTTTATTTTTGTTTTCTAACATGAGTTAATTAATTTTTCATGATTTCTGGAGCTAGAATGAATAAATGGTCATTTCTCACCAAAAATGCATGCAGTTAAATTATCTTCTATCACTCTTCTTGGCTGACATTCTTGTATGAGGCTATTTGTTTCCATTAGTGGGGTTAGTGGATACTAATTTTATATTGGTATCACATCTTTGATTCCCTTGTACTGAAATAGTTTCCTGTGTATGTCTTAGTTTGTATATACCCAGATGAAAATCGAAAATAATTAAGTTTCTCATTTCTTCTGAAATGCTAAAGTGTTACGTTTGCACACCTCTTTCTGTTGTTCCCTTTTCTGTGGAGTGCATTCTTATATTTTCATTTATGGCCAGATGAAAGAAATTATTGACAATTTGAAGGATGATGCACCTCGTCTGGATTCAATACTTATGCATATGGGAAGTATGTATGCAACATTGAACATGTTTGAAAAATCATTGGACACATATCAGAGGGCTGTCTACATTATGGAGGGGACCTACGGTGAGAACAATTTTCAGTTAGTAATGTTAGTTTTATATAGTATTAGATTTTATTTACCTGTTGTGAAGGACTCTGACTGTGGTTATGTTGTGTTGATTATCTGTTTGATTAGAAATCTGGAGCTATTTTCTTGAGATATTTTAGTTGTGCGTGTCTAGTTAGAAGTTATTTTTAACCATTTCAATCTCCAGATACCTTAGCAGAAATTATCTTCCGTGAAGCCAACTTTGCTTCTAAATTCGCTTTTGTCAAAATGTTGATATTCTCAATAATATAATGTCTTCTTTTATAGGTAAGGATAGTACTTTACTTATCACACCTTATTTGGGTATGGCAAAAGTTCTTGGCTCTTTCGGAAAAGCAACAAAAGCAATAGAGATTTACCAGCGTGTGATCACTCTTTTGGGATCAAGTAGAGGTGCCCAAAGTAAGGATTTGGTCCTACCTTTACTTAGCCTCGGCAATCTTTTACTCAAAGAAGGGAGAGCCAATGATGCGGAAACTCATTTTACTAGGTTAATTTAGTTTCTCCTTCCATACCCAGTGCATTATTGACTCTGCTTTCTTCTATATTACTTATATTTGTTTGGTTTCTAGAGTTCTCGACATATACACTAAATTATATGGACAAAATGATGGAAGAATTGGAATTGCTATGAGTTCCCTAGCCCGTGTGAAGAGTGCCCAAGGTAACTTTGGAACTTGCACATACAATTTATTTGTTCTTGTATATCCCATTTATATTTATATCCCTTTATTTTGCTTTCTCTCCGTGTCGCACAATCAACTTTGTGTTGATTTGAATTTCTTTCATGTATGGTGTATCCGCAGAAGTGGTGGAAACACCTACATTTAAATTTATTTGGTCTTAAGTTATATATGGAAATTACTTTGTTGATGTTATTTGTTATTTAGATGTAAACGCACGCATGGTCCTTGGTTTATTTTTTTTATTTTGTTTTGGAATTGGAGAGTTGAAACCTATGTGCTTGATGTGAGTACGATAAATTTTGCAGGAAAATCAGATGAAGCAATACAATTGTTTAAACGTGCTATTCAGGTCATGAAGGACTCAAATTACTTGTCACCAGATGACAGTATATTGGAAAAGATGAGAGTGGATCTAGCTGAATTACTTCATGCCGCTGGGAGGTAACCCTATCACCTTTTGTTTCTATATAATGGTTTTGCTATGTCACCCTCCTAAAATCCCCTTCTCTCTAAAAAGCCAAAAAAATAAAAATAAATAAAAAGGAAGCAAGGAAGAAAGCATAAAGGAAAACAAGATTAAAACGTCAAAGCTGGCTGGTTTTGAATTGAAGCTTTTTGTTTTGTTTAATTCAAAGAGGACAAGAAGGTAGAGAGCTATTAGAGGAGTGTTTGTGGATCACTGAGAAGCACAAAGGAAAGGAGCACCCAATCCTGGTGACACACATGATAAATCTTGCAACTTCGTATTCACGGTCAAAGAATTATGCAGATGCCGAGCACCTGTTAAGAAGAAGTTTGCAAATCATGATAAAGCAGAAGGGAACTGATGACCAGTCCATCAGCTTTCCTATGTTACATCTTGCAGTTACACTCTACCATTTGAAAAATGATGAAGAAGCAGAGAAACTTGCCCTGGAGGTTTTACGCATCCGTGAGAAGGCCTTTGGAAAAAATTCCCTTCCTGTTGGTAAGCCTTCCCTTACTTCATTGAAAGCCTGGTCAGGCTCAAATTAATATGATCAAGTTATTCATTATTCAATTCATTCAATTAATTGTGTTGAATTTCACTGATGATCGTAGTAATACAATTCTTGCATCAAAGGGAAAACTGAGGCTTAATTTTCCTAATTATTTTAATCTTTTGGGATGAAATTGATATTTACCATATGTTATGCATGGCAGGGGAGGCTTTGGATTGTTTGGTGTCTATTCAAACCAGACTTGGTAAGGATGACAGTGAATTACTCGGGTTGCTTAGAAGGATCCTGAATATCCAAGAAAGAGAATTTGGATATGAAAGTGAGGAGATTTTGGTTACGCTGAAAAAAATTGTATACTACTTGGATAAATTAGGGAAAAAAGATGAAAAGCTTACCCTTCACAGAAGACTGTCTGTGCTTAGGAAAAAGTATAACCAGATGGTTAATTATTAAGGGGGTATTATGTGATGATTATGATTATTTTTTGTTTATTTTTCCTTCGTGCTTGAAGTATTTTTCCAAGTATTTCCATGTTGCTTTCAGGTGAGAGGAACGTATACGGATGGTTAATCCCTAAGTGCTTCTTTTTGGAGCTTAATCAACATTCACATAATTCAGACTCTCCGAGTTTAACTGAGTAGTGTGAAACAATTTTACTCCATCTAATTACAAATTATTTTTTATATATTAAAGTAATTGATAAGCATGCGTTTGATTTAGAGAACTTAACAGATTTTTTGAAGATGAATTTGACTCGTAAAATGCAAAAAGTAGGTGAGGAGTGTGGAGATAAAGTCCTGAGTGGATATTGTCCTATACGAGAGTGACGTGCAACTAATTAAATGGTTAGGATGCAAATCTAACCATCGTTTTCTTGATTAGGAAAAATGGATAACTGATTAAATAAAATGATTGAAATCAGTGGGTAGGTGATAATGATCCCATTTTCTGAAAAGGAAACAGAAATAAGAAACAAGTAATGACATAAATAATTGTGGTACATTTATAGAGAAAAAGTATTTAATGCCTTAAAATGTAAAATATATTTAATATTTAATTCTTACCATAAAAATATAAAAGTTAAACTAAAAATGTTGAAAAAGGGATTAAAATTATTGACAATAACCACGCAAAATATTTTCAAAGAAGAGTCACAAGGGGCTGCGCAGGTGTCACGGTTAGAAGCCTTTGCAAACTTCGTTGAGAACGATGTTGAGTTTCCGAGAAAATCTGGACACTTGGACACGTGAGAGAATAAAGAAGTTATGCAAAAAAAATACAATTTTTATGTTTTTTAGTTTGATTTAATAATTTTAAAATCAATTATATAATTATAAGAAAATTGAATCATCATAATAGTAGAAAAAGCAAATATATTTATTAAGGGCACACCAATTGATGTTAGAGACGGAGTGGAATAGAAGGATGAGGGAACAATAATTCAAAAAGCATAGGATGGGACTGTGACAAGGGAACAAAAAAGAAAGATATTTAGGAGCATGGTGTAAGTAACACAATTATTGATACTCTTGTTATTTTTCCTTTGACATGGTGGGAATACAAGGACCATGCTTTTACATCAGTATTACTCACAAATGCAAAACACGCACTCTCTTGGACAGGTGTACAAGCAAAGTCTCAGACATGTTTCGGTGTTACAAGGAAGCTCATTTCTGATTATAATCAAGGCAAGTTCTCTCTCTTTCTCTTTCTCTCTGTCCTTAGATCAGTTAACTGAATATTCTTGTCCTTGCTTCTTTGGGATCTCATGTAGTTTGTACTGTCCAGTTTCGCTGGACCTTTTATCTTCTTTTGTTGGGATTTATGCCAGATAGATCTTTTTTGTTTCCCTTTCATGGGGTTTCATAGTTTGGGGGTGTAACTGGCAAGAGAATTCGAGAAAGTTCACATCTACGTGATGTTCTGTCTGAGACACTCAGTTCTTCCTGAAAATTTAAGCGGAATTCTGCACACCCAAAACCAACATGTTCCTTGTCTGTCAATTAACCACCCAAAGTTTTTTTTTTTAACTGTTGCATTGGTTATATTACTTACCAAAAGCTACTTAATGATTGTGGGTTTTCATGACTCCAGTTTAAGGTTCTTGGACAATTAGTTTTCTTGGGAAGGTTTGTTCTTGTTGGATTTCTTTTCCTCTCATAAATTTTTGTTGAGTCATTGACCTTTTGGTTTTCTTGCTTTCCTGCTTGACTGGCGTTTGAAGATGAATGTTCTTTCTCTGTTAATGACAGGGAAATAGAAATATGATTAATAATCAACATTCTATAATGATTTTTGTGGGGATTTTGGCAACGATTTTTAGAGCTGGTGGACCTAGTTTTCCTGTATTTCTTCTGCTTTTACATACCTTTTCAGCTAAATTGAAAGATTGGTAATTTGTTGGTCTCGTACAGTATATATTTAACATTTTTGCAACCTACATAGTTTGTATGTAATGTTGTAATGTTTGGAGTTTGTTTTACTGAATAAACAGATGCTGGATCCCTCAAAAGTTGCCTCTTAAAAAGGTAATCTTTAAGAGACTAGTTGTAAGCAATGGCTTCAGCAGAAGGGAAGGCACCTTATGCCGCTAAGTGTTTTACTCAAGATTTCCGGATTCCCCTAAATACTTCGGACCATCCTTCACCAGTTTCAAAAAAATTAGTATCTGATTGGATTCCTTGTGATTCTACTAATGACCAAATTCATGCCAATTCAGTTTGCATGTCCCATGATCTGAATTCTGATCAACTACCAGAAATGAAATGGTGGCTACATGTGAAGAGTGATGTGGGTGATGAAACAAATTATAATTCCTACGAGTCTGAATTTGGTGCATTCTATGCTGAATTGCTTAATAGAAGTGTCAAGAGTGGGACAGATCAATTGGTCAAAGACTTCGATACTTTGTCTGATTTGGAAAGTGATAATTTATCTGTAGAGCACCCGCGGCATGTCTCTCCTACATGTATGAAAAACAGCAATGCAAGAATGCCAAAATTTGAGGCTTCACTGAATACTGATTTAAATCTTACTCCTAAGAAGAAAGATCAGGGGGAACTATGTTTTTCAGACAGTCGTTTTATGGATTGTGATATTTCCAATTTCTTGGTCTCTGAACAAGTTAAGATGACATCATCTGATATAGAATCACATTTGATGGGAGATGAGGAAACTGGCCCTTGGTGGCGCACTGCTGGAAAAGATGAATTGGCTTCCTTGGTTGCTCGGAAGTCACTTGATCATATTGAGAATTGTGATCTCCCTCATCCCCAAACTAAGCATGTTAGTCAGAGGCCTCCCTACCCTAAAGGTGTTGACCATGATAAGATTCTACCATCATCTTTGAATCGTAAAACCGAGTCTGGTTCTTCTGATGCAGATGGTTATACAACGGGAATATCCACGTCTGACTGCTCATTTCAGGATTCAAGTAAGCTTTCCAGGTAATGGATAGCGGCATACTCTACAATTTTTATTTGTTTTCTGCATTCTTTGCCATGATGGTCAGTCTATTTTGTAAGAAATTTGATGTTTTCTCGTGTTTAAAATATTGAACTTCCTAATTAATTATTAAGTATGACTAGGGTTAAGGATAGTTATTTATAGATGCTAACTACATTGAGGTACCTTGTATGCTTGCTGTTTCCAATGCAATAGGGACTGAAGCTAGTTATCGATTCCAAACTATACATTTTTCATCAAGATAGTACGTATTTCTTTTATATATCAGATAAGGATCACGAAGATGTCATCCCATAATTACTTATGTGGACAGGTTTTAGATTTTTTCTTTTATTCGATGGATGTTTGGCTCTGACTGATTGCCCTTACCGATTTCAAAGTAGTTTTAGTTATCCATCTCATGCTATCGGGTAATTTGATGATATACAAATTTAACTGAATTTAATCCTTTTTTTGCATCTGATAACCAATTAATTGTATGAATGTATAGAGCTACCAACATGGGTAGAAAATATCATACTTTTGTGAATTTAATTCAACAAAAAAAGCAATGATGGTTTTGCCTAAGCTTTTAGAAATATATGTAAATGCTCTCTTTTAAAGCTATATTTCGATCCTTGAGGGACATGTTTTATCTTATGACCTTGAAAGATGTGCACGGACGCTCTATTCTTGGAAATTTAAGATACAATGATAGAACATAATTGTTGTAGTAGATATCTATCGAATTCCTGTTCATGCAACACGGTTTCATTACTAAAACACACACTTGGTGACTTTTTTTTTGGAATTTTTTCTTCCAACTTTTGTACTGCCGAGTTGAAATTTCTTGATTATTCTATGATCAATTTATTAATAATTATGCTTCTTATGTTCAGTTTCATCCAGAGCACAGATTCTAGTTCAAGCAACAAAGGATGGCACACAAATTCTGAGAACAGTAGCATGTCTGAGCTATTGAAAGCTTTGTGTTACTCTCAAACAAGAGCAAGAGAGGCTGAGAAAGCAGCACAGCGAGCTTACAGCGAGAAGGAGCACATCCTGAGTCTCTTTTTTCGACAGGCATCACAACTCTTTGCTTACAAGCAGTGGCTCAACATGCTGCAGCTGGAGAACCTCTGCCTGCAACTCCGAAACAAAAACCAGTCATTGATAAATCTCTTTCCCGCATCCTTACCCTGGTCCCCGTGTAGGGGAATGCTGCTTAAGAAGAGTCATGACAAAGCTGGGAAGCGGAAGAATAGTAACAGAAGATGTGGGATTACAAAGTGTGTTGTTGCTTTTGCGGTGGGAATAGGCCTTGCCGGTGCTGGCTTGCTTCTCGGTTGGACCATGGGATGGATGTTTCCACCGTTATAAATTCCATCTTGGTTAAGTTCATGCTTCTGTTATGATTTTCTGGAATTTGAGTTCTGTTGTGCAGAAAAGATTCACATGAGTGGATATACAATGTTATCCATGGTTTCCATGCCTACATTTGTGTATATTCCTCATACATTTGCGACCACTAGTTGTATATATTCAAGAACATATAGTGTAGAAATATCCACGTCCACCTATTGGGGAAAGGCTTAGTCGTGGCTGTAGTGCAAGAAGAATACGTTTAGTAGATAAGTATAAAGTTTGCTTTTACTACCAAATGTACTTGGTAATTACTTGAAATATGTAAACAGTCAAAATAGTTAGTCAGGTCTGTGGGTCACAGATGGATGTCATTCCCATATTAGGTGCTCGATCTGTTTATCTCTCACTTTTTGTGTATCTCTTCATCCTTTAGCTTTCAATTCTTCTATAGCTCCTCTTATTATTCTTCTGGTTTTTAATTTGTATCTTCCTCTTTTCTTCCAATTCTATTCTTGTATTTGCAAATGCAATACCTTAATTCTTTTTCTGTGATCCGAGAAGAGTCTTTGACTTCTCTTATCAACTTGATCTTCAAGGGGAATTACGGTTATACCCATCGGTATCTTTTCTTACACATGTGAACTGACCAACTAAGATAAACATTTAGAAAACAGTGATCTTCCGGTGATAATAATGTTGTTACCAATGTTGTTAGAGGAGTTTCACTGTACTTTCTGTTACTTGTTGCACCATCACTAATAATATTATATAACACATATTACCACTACACATCACAGATTCTGATGGGGCACGGAAAGGTTTGCCATGTTGCATGAAAGTTTCCCTTTGTCCATGTCTGAAGATCACTCACTATCTTCACAAAATCTTATTTGAAAACTTAAATTTAAAGCAATAATTGGTTAGAAGAAATGTTTATCGAATAACGATGACCATTACAGTGGTCTCGAAATGGACTGTAGATATGAAGAAATGGTTTCATTGTACAAGCATATGCAACCTTACCCGTTGATTAGTAGGTAATTAGTCTGAAATACGATTCAGTTCAATGCTGCAATTGCAACACAACGTAGTGACCGATGCAGGATGAGGTTTTGATGGATGGTGTTGAATGTTCTCGTGAGTAGTGCACCCTTTCATGGTTAACCGCAAAATTTGTCACTATCTTCAACAGGTGAATGTAAAAAGTTGTACAAATTTACTTAATCCACGAGTTAATTTCATTTGATACATAAACTTGATTTTTTTTGTTCTTTTTTTTTTCTAGAAATGTCTAAGAGAAGTGTATTTTAAACAAGAACTGTTACTGGTTGGCAATGGAAGTATCTTTGAGTCGTAAACTGCATTAATGAGCCTAAAGCTATTGCTTAAATGCAACTTCTCTTTTCAGTTGAGCTAAATGAAAGTTGCAAAATATCTTTTGGTGTAAACATTATTTAAAAATAACGATAATTCCTAGATGCATTTATTTAGAAGGAAAATGGTAGTAGGTTTTTAAGTGGTAGTTGGCTGGAACTTCGAATCTGAGTTGACACACATCCACTTTAGTTGCAAGAAATAATGCGCATTGACAAGGACATGATCGCACTTTTTGACATTTTTCAATAATATTTAAGAGCCAAAAACAAACGCAAAACTCCATTAAATTGCATTTAACATACACAAGATTAGTTGTCATAGTGAAAATAATTGACCCACGAAGTTTCCTATCTCTTGAAGGTTTCCTATGAGCAAGGAAAGAAACAAAAACATACAAACTCAACATTACACGTTGTAGAACAAGGACTACAAATCCAATTTCCATTAATTTTGTTGTTTACATCTTAGTTTAGTTTCCATCAGCCATTATGGCTACAAAATTGGAGGAACAGTGGTAAGCCTTGAACTTCAACTTGCTACAAGAAAAGATAAATGATGCCAACTTTACTTGATTATATAACATTCATTGTTCAAAACAACGTTTGAGCTATTATACTATCACACATCATAATTTGGGGTGCTTGGTTACACAAAGTAAAACAAAGACAAAGGAAAAATACCGTATAAATGTTCATTTAAACGACAAAGAAGTGCAGCCTATCAAACTAGCAAGCAAAATTTGACTTGTTTCCAAGATTCTATGACATATTTGAATATTTCCCTTGCTTTCTATAGGTTCTACCGTATCAGTACTCGTCCAAGTATGTATATAGCATGTCATCCTTCTTAGACTTGCGCCTACTTAGTAAGGCCTTCAGGAGACGTTTACTCTTACTGGGGTACTGTTCTACGTCTTTGGCAGGGTCTCTTTCGGCATATAGTCGCATAGAAGATGATTTCCGTGGCTCTGAAGGGTACTGGTGAAAGGATAAACAGAAACAGTTAGATAAACTACTGGGGTTATTGGTGATATGCTGAGTACACAACCATGATTTATGTGTAACTCACCCTTTGTCTTGCATTGGAAGGATTTGGTGTGGTGGGTCTGCTAGGATTTGGTGTGGTCGGTCTACTTATCTTGGGTGTAGTAGGCCTACTTGACCGAGATCCGGTGCGCAGAAGAGGGAACCGGTATGGGGAAACCGATCGCCTCTCTTCAGTGCATGCAACAAGATTGTAAAAATACAGATATAGTGAGATTTATGTCTTCATCTTTTATGTGAACATGGCAAAGAAATACAAAGAACAAACATGGAAGACATTAGCCGTAATAAAAAGAAACTCAAGAATCAAGAAGATATCACTATGTGCATACAACCTAAATCTTTTTTAGGCATGGTTGAAGAAGAAGTGAATGAAAAAGCTCCAGATCTCTGAGGTTGTAAAGAAGATGACGGAGAACGCCCTCTTCTGCATCAAAATAAAGAATTACCTCAGGGTCTTATTGTGACAATGAGCAACTCAATCCTATAATAAGATGTAGAATTTGTAGTTACCTTGCTGTAGAAGGTGGTGTTTCTCTAATTGTAGCTCGAACAGCTTTGGGAAACAAACGCAATAAAAGGAATATGAGCTTATATCTAATGTTGTTAATATCTAGATAAGTGGAATTAAAATATTAGGATACAAAGATATACCATTCCTAAAGTGAGGCCAGTCATCTTCATCATCTAGGTTTAAACCCTCATATTTTGACTTTGTGTAGTTGGCACCATGCATGGTCTCCCCAACTGAACTTGTGAATTTAAGGAATGTGAATATGAGATCATTCCACAAAATCAACATACTTTGTAATAGTAAAAGGAACAAAATATAATACAAATGGAAAAAGGAAACAGCACCATAAGAAGAGAAGATGAAAATGAAAGATACTTGCCTGGCAGGATATAACGCTTGGGATATTTTGGAGTACTAATCACCAATGACTGTTGGGTACGCCCCTCATGATCCATATACTCTTGGCAAGTCTTTATTCTCTGTTATACCACATTAAGCAAACAAATTGTTATTCAAGCTTCAATAATATTAAGGATTAATTGCACATTTAGTCCTTCAATATTTTTAAAATTAACCAATCTTGGTCCACTGTTTTAATAATTGAAATGTTTAATAATAAATTTTAACATGACTATTTAAAAAAATTGGCTAACATTTTCTGTTAACATTCAGTAAATTTAAGCCTAATATCAACAAAGGACAATGTTCAAAGTCACAGCTACAGATGAAAAATTCTGCTTAGAATTGAATGGGGCGTGGTATTTTCAAAGCATGCCTTAATCAAAATTTGAGAATAAAATATAGATAAATTTTAGAAAGGCATAGATTCATTATGGTCATCAATATCAGCCACCGACCACCTATCACGTCCTTGCCAGATACAGTTTTCCAGAGGTAAATTCACCAACTACCATTATCTAATGTAGTTAAATCTTTTTACTCTCAAAACTTTTATTGTACTGGCTTTCTCAAGAGAACAAAAATGAACTTTATCAAGAATGAAGTGATTTGAGACATAATGAGGGACAGAACAAGTAAAACAACATGTACAAGAAGCTGAGTGATAGCATAACTTGTTTTATGAGGTGCTTTATAGTTAATGCACAACAAAAGCATCTTTTGATGGGTACAGTGCAATTATTAGGCTCAGTGGTTGTTATTTGTTGGTATAAGGGAGGTCTAAACAAAGTAGTGGATATTTTTTGCTTTTGGTTGCTGTTTTGCGTAAAAAGTTATGAACTGATTTATTGAGAATTTCGCCCTATGCTACTTCTATTGTTATGTTTCAAACCTCGACCACTTTTTAAATCAAACATGCTACAAATATTTGTAGGAATGCCATCTTTCTGTTTTAACAAATTTAACACACGTCAAGTTCATTACAAAAATACTATTTGCAGTACTTAACAAAACCTTGCTTAGTTTCTTTAAGACCTAAATCTGCTCTGAGATTGTATAAATTGCAGTTTCAACTCTTCTTTGGATAATTGAATTAAAGTTTACAATTAGCATATATGCAGATAACTTATAGTAGAAGTTTCTCTGACAAATACAACACTAAGCACCAAGCAATAAAGACAAATAGATAACTAGATATTTATAAGCGTCCTGGAGGTTATCAGTGAAATAAGAAGAGTTATGCAAGCAATAAAGATCAGTTTAAGTGTGACTAACAAGTCGCGTTGTTCATTCAATATGACAGTGCTATCATTTTTTGATCTTAGAAATTATTTAAGCATTGCTTTAGTGGACTTTCTCCATCTGAAGCTAAATGGTATACCTGTTCAATACAAGATACTCTTAGTTCTGCAACAGAAACTTCAACGACCTTTTCATCCAACAGATCATTTACTTTGTAGGTCACAGAACCTAAATGGTCCACTGTATTTACTAGGGCTTTAATGGCATAATCCTTCAATGTTTCTACCACTCTACGAACATAGAACAGAAAAAGAAATCAACAATAAAGAGAGGATATTAAGGATATGGCAGTATCATCATAAATATGGACCAGCTCTAGCAAAGCAACTCACATTTGCTTTTGGTCATCGTTGGTGTAAGAGAGTTCAAAATATTCAGCTGCTGAATATAATTGTGCTCTCAGATTCTTCAAATCCTAGGAACAGAGATGCAACAATAAAAACAAGTAGCAAAACACTTTATCCCACTTAATTAAGAAGTATATTCTAAATTAAAGCCACAGATGCTTAGACAATGATCTTAAGTAGTAAGATTGAAAACAAGGCCTCTTGAATCCAAAAGCTCTTACAAAAAATGAAACCAATATCCCCAACCAAACAGCAAGTGCAAAATCATAAAAGTACCTTCAAACTATCATCGAAGAGCAAGCTCTGCTGCATAAAAACCTCATCATAATTGGAAGCTTCTTGAGATACAGGTTGGGCTGCAGACGTCGTGATCTTCCCCATAAATGAAAGTAAAGGAAGAAGGACCACCTAGTCCATAAAGGAATGATTAAAAAACAATAGCAACTTCAAAGTCGAGTTGGGAGAGTGAAGAGGATAAAAAAGAAAGGTGTTGCCAAAGGAAAACAGAAACAGATCAAACCAAAATCAGAAAAACCTTTTAGACCAAGACAGTGAAAGCTAAAAGCTCTTGATAGAATACACAATAACAACAACGGAAGCTGAGAAGAAAGATAAAGAAGAAGACAACCTCTTCTGTAACAACTAATAAGATACCAAAAGCTGATTACCTTACAAAGTACAGAGTTGTCTGAAATAGTATGCAAATTACACACAATTCTCTGAGAAATTTTTGAAACAACAGAAGCGAAAATTTTAAACTAAAAGGCAAAATTCCACAATTATTGCCGAATCTTCTGCAACACTCACATTGTATTAAAATCTAAACAAATAAACCCTCAAAAGCAAACCCGACCCAATCCTTAAAAACATCGAAAGTTGCAAAATTCCCGACAAACAAGTCCAACACAACAAGGAAGCAAGCATGGGTAAGTGAAGGTGGTTACTTTTCAAAGCTCAATCAATTTACCCTTCTCCAAACAGCTCCCAAAAACCAATTGCAAGAAACCAAGTTGCTGACTTTAAGCAGTTAAGAAGACAAACCAGACAGCGGGAATGCAGAAACCAACCTAGCAACCCTTTTGAAGGAGCTTCTTGCTGCAGTTACAGTGGTCAAGAGGAACATGGAAAGCGAAAGTTTGAAAACCCAGTTGCCATTGGAAACCAAATGTCAAATAAAAGACACCGTGTGATGACCCTTCACTACAGCACTCACACTAAAACGGTTAGGTGTTGGGATTTTGACTGCAAAAAAAGGAAAGGGACAGGTCAAGTTTTGCAACACATACAGTTGGAGAATAGAGAAGAGAGGGAGAGGAGAGCACGTCGGAACATTGGCCGAGGAATCCACTTAATTTTTAATTATATGTCATTCCCTAATATTTTAAAAAATCAATTTTTTTTGAAAAGAAATGAAAGGGAGAAAGAAAAAATGAGTCTTTGCTGCTTTGGGAAGCAGAAACTGACCAAGACAACCCCACTTCGCATCATTGTAATTCTATGGCCCCAGTTTTTTTTTTTCAATTTCCTTTTGTTTTTTCTCTTTACTCTTTAATTTTGGAAGGGCGTGTTTGGTTTTTCATAAAGGAGTAACAGGTAAACACAAGGTTTTACTTTTATCTTTGCGGGTTTTCTGACTTGTATTTGTCCAAAGTGGATGACATGAGTGACAGGAATAATGCAAAATTTAACACATACCATCATTCCACACGCAACAAGCCGATAACTAGTGTTAAGTATTGTTTGTTACAAAGCACTCTAAAAAGAACCACTTTTTTATTTTAATTAAGACATGCTTCACATTCTAAATTTTTTTAATCCTATGAATGACTTCTTTTTTTATCATTTCTAATAGGTTATGTATTTAACAATTTTATGGATGACTAACTATAATAAATACCTAATTAATCACAAAATTAAAGGAAAAAAACTTCTAACAAAGAAAATACTTCATTTATTTATTTTCTTTAAATGACTATAAGAAAAATTATCAAATTCTATTTAATTTATTAAAAATTCCATGTTAACTAAAAGTAAAATAAATAAATGTAAATTTATTTTACATATTAATTAAATTAAATTATTAATACAGTATTATAATCTAAATTATTATAAAATCAATTTATAATATATAAATAAGTATATCTTATAAGTTTAAAACCCACTTGTTATATAATTAGTTAATCAAACTTTACGAATTCCAGTAAATTTATAATTTTGAAAATATCATATGGAAAAAGAAATGTGAGAGATTTCTTTTAAAAAAAACAAAAAAGTGGTGTTTCCTAATGTAATTTGAAATAAAATTAAAAACAAAATCAAGTTTTAATTTAATCTACATTTTTCTACCCGGTTTTATTTCACATTCATTTAAAAGTGGATTGATGTATTTATTTATGCGTTACCAACGGTCCCTCCTTGACTCCACCGCCACACCCTTCACTCCCACGCAACTGCCACTCTTCTGTCTCGCACCCTATGCTATATTATGATGCACCTATTTTTACTTTTGGTATGTGTCGTACACATACATACATAATGTTAAAATATTAAATACAACTTACTAAATATTTTTAATAACAGGAGAAACTTTACATATAAAAAAAATTGTCTTTATATAATAAATATCATCTTTCTACTTTTTAAATATTATTACTTTTATAATGTTATTTTTTTAATTTGAATTAAGAAATAAAAATAATAATTCAATAAATAGTAAAATAATATCACAATTATCTTTATCGACCCTTTTATGGCATTCAAAATAATTTATAAGTTGGTAGTTATTTAATTGATCTTAAAAAAACACTTAATCTACAAAACATTTTGTATAAGGTGACATGATATCATGTGTCCAAATTATGTAACATTTCTTTCTTAAGTTATTACTTAAGCAAAACTCTAACAATATGGTCCAAAGTAGAATAACTTTATATTGCAAGATCAAAATAATAAACAAAATGAAAAACCAAGAGCTTAATTCAGTAATCATATTGTGGAGTGGATCTAATTTTGTTAGATCATATTCTCTTTACTCACTACAAAATCTGTATTTTTATCGGAGTTTTTTTTAAATATTACCAGCGGTTTTAACCCCCGCAAATCATATTTCCCGCGGTTGGAAAAATCGGTGGGAAAACGTCCGTCGCCAAGCAAGTACCGGCGGTTCTAGAAAAACCGCCGGTATTAGCGGGGGTTCTCAAGAACCGTCGGAATTTCCAGGGGTTATGCAGAAACCGCCGGAATTAGTGGGGGTTTGATGAAAACCGCCGGGAATTGCGGGGCTACTCAAAAACCGCCGGAACTAGCTGGGGTTATCTCAAAACCGCCGCTATTTTTGATGGTTTAGTTTACCGGGGTCTTAAAACCGCCGGGAATTTGATTAGTTCAATTTTTTTTTATTGTAATAAAATTAGATTATAATAAAAATGATTTTATTGACAAAACAAACAATAAATTAATATGAACTAAAATTTAATAGTATTGTATAAAATAAACTACATTGTTCAACCTAATATCATTCATACAACTAATTGTTCATACATAAAAATTAAAAAGAAAGAGGTTCATTACATATGTTCAATATAGATGTTCAATACTAAAAGTATGACTCATAAAAGTATTCAATAACAATATCTAATGTTTTTCTTCATTACATCCATTGTTTGGCCCACTCCCTTGATCAGATACCTACAATATAATATAATAGTTAGTCGATAATATATTTAATAAAAAAATCATACAAATAAATTTAACAATTATTACCGATGATCTTTGAAATATTGCAAATTGTGAAGGCAATGGACCTTGATGATTTTGCAACAAAAGTGTCATGATTGCCTTCATTTCATTGACTTGTGATGTCAATGAAGATACCTATAACAGATAAATTTATTTAAAAAGTTAGAAATATGATACCTAAAAGGTTAATCTTAAAAGGAACAAACCAAGTAAATATTCATTAACCTGAGATTCTAATTTAACATTAGAAGAAGTCAATGAAGATACCTATAACAGAAAAATTTATTTAAAAAGTGAGAAATATGATACCTAACATGTTAATTTTAAAAGGAACAAACCAAATAAATATTTAAATATTCATTAACCTGAGATTGTAATTCAACATTAGAAGGAGTAGATGAAGAAGATCCAATATGAGATCGGGCATGGACTCCAAAGACTTTAGATGGGCAAGGACCCAAACCTAGACCGCGAACACGTCCACAATGCTCTTGGCTTCCTAAAACATGAGCCAATGAATCTAAACTTGATATTTCTTTTGATTGAGACGATGTTGTAGATTCATATGTTTGAATTTTTTCCTACATACAACGTAATCAATGATTCCAACATTAAAAACATTGCATTTATATAAAGAGACAAACTATTGAGTTGGCAACAATATACTTATATTTAAACTTAAGATGTCTGCAAAAACAATAGCAAGAATTGCCAATCAATAATTATATCACTAAAGAAATTATGACAATCCAAAGAAAGAATCTATTTTAGTATTTCCATGTTTATTGATTGTATTTTTTTCGCCTTCTGTATTGATTATTGCAGATTGAATTTGAGCCAGAATATTTGGTGGAGTTTGATAATCCAGATATTGATGAGAAGGAACCAATTCCACTTCGGGATGCACTTGAGAAGATGAAACCATTCTTGATGGCATATGAGGGGATCCAAAGTCAGGAAGAGTGGGAGGTATATTTTGTTGTTAATCTTATCCATTATCCTTGCCTTATATGCCTTAGGATTCTAACCATAACACTAATTGCAAATGTTTCGGGGCACAAGTTTTGATACTGATGTTTGTTGTTGATATATGCAGCTTTCATGTACCAACTAATAAAAGTTAATGCTAGAAACTATAGAATTGTGATGCTAATTTATTTTAGGTCACTAATTTAAGGCAGGTATGATATCATCATGCTTGCAAGAAGTTACTTTTTCCATTCATGAATGATCCAAGTGATATCCATCTAGGTGAAGCAAGAAGGGTGTTAAGAGGTACTTTGAGCTATGGAATAAATTATGTCAAGAAGACTGAAGCAATGTATGTTGGCATTTGTGATACTGATTGGGCTAGATGCATGAATAGTATGAAAAACACTTCACATATATTCTTTCACTCGGCTTAGGTATATTTTCACGTCTACAAAAAGCAGCAAGTTGTATCTCATACTTCTAGAATAGTTGGATATATTTCAACTAGCTTGGCAACCCAACAAGCAATTGCAATTATTTGAAGAGAATACTTGAAGATTTTGGTGAAAATAAGATGTTCTAACTATTGGCTGTGATGACAAAACTACCAGCTTGTCATTCCAATTTCTTAACAACATTTGAAGAAGGAACTTCAGATTTTAAAGAAAGAATATTTTAGGAGAATATTTGAGTGAAATTACATGATAGGAAGTTGCAACACACTCAACCTAGGGACATATGAGCAGAATAATACACAACAAAAAGAAATACAAGTAATTTACAAGAACATTTTTCAAAAATGAGGACAAAGTCGGCATTTTTTGTATTACCACTTGAGAATTTTGTAGCAGAACAGTCTCCAAATCTTGTAACACAGCTAATAGGACTCCCTGGTACACAAGAAGTGAATAAAAAAATGTTGTTATACAATTGATTATGAATTTTTAGATCATCAAAATAAATTAGAATATATAAAAGAATACACTTACTAAAAAGAATGAAATTGATCTCCCAACATAAGTTACACCACTGCTATCTCTACTGTGCTAAAAAAATTCAAAAAATATGAAAAGTTATAATGCTGATTGAACAAAGCAAAGAGAATTAAAAGAATGAACTAAATAATTTAACGAAGGTCAACTTTTTCTTTAACTTTTTAACTAAGTAAATTATACCATTATCCATAGACTATTCCTTTCTTAGTTTTAACTAAGAAAAGTTCATCCCAAGCAGCACATAAATTATTTAGACAGAGATAACACCAAGGCATACATTTTACTCTTCAATGCACACATAAATAAATTGAAGGCAGTGATAGCTAAACCCAATATGATGTGGAATCAGCTTCATGTTTCGATCTACTATTCTATCTAAATAAACATGTCTCTGGAAGATCGAAAGAGACGTTCCTTCAACACTATCTTTTAAACCATTCATTTCCTTCTACCTTTTAATTTCTTCTTTTGGGTTTTCCTGCTAACCACTGCAGCATATAACAATTCAAATCAAGATCTTGGTTTCAAACTAACGGGCTTCTGCATAAAATTTAATGCATCATAAATTATGCATCATAAAATTTAATCCAAGGCCAAAATGCATTTTCATGTTGCCTTCAATCACAAATCTGATTTTTCTTTTGCTTCTATTTGGAAGTTGAAACACAAAACGAACTTGCGTTTTGACTTTTGAGGGGGCCAAAAGTCTTTCTCTTTTCTCTTAATTGCTTTCTCTACAAACAAAACGTTGCACATGTTAAAGGAAGATACACATTCTACTGAATCACATATTGCTATAGATCATATATTCAAGAGCATTTCACCTAAATTATCTTCATATTTATAAGAGACTTCATGGCCATGCAATTCCCAAGTGTATATTTTGAGAAAATGATCTCTCTAGTGGAAGATTTGGTGTACCAGAAAATTATTTTAAACTTTAAGTTTGTCTTCCCACTATCAAACCTCAACCTTTTTACCAAACATTTAAGGTTCCTTCTAAAACTGTAATAAAAGACTGTTGTTAAATGGAACGCGATTAAAAGGAAAAAATAACAGAATATGAATAATGAAAAATACAACATAAATTTCTCATACTTGCTTCAAAGTGCGTTGAATCCAATAAATACTGCTAATTATTTTATATCAAAATTATAACTATTTCAAGTAAAAAAGGTTGAACACATGGTAAGGCATCAGAAGCACATAAAGTTATGTGCAGGTGGCTTAAAGTCTTTGATGAACTTCATACATAGTCATTACCACATCACTCACCGTGACATGAACAATATCAATAGAAGAGATACCTGGTGCTCAGGAATAGAACTATCGTATGGAATGTCAATGCGACTCTGTAACCTCAGCAAGCACTCCTCCTGAGAATTCAAGATACAGCACTGAGAATTTGTCATCCATAATTATAAACAATATTTAATAGAAAAAAGAAGCACAGAGTGGCATATTATTTTCATCTCAGAAGGTATAAATCACAAGCAAACATTTGTTATTTGGTAAATGGAAGATGTTCCAATACAAATTTTTGCTCAATATGTTTCTATAGCTCGTATTAATGCCAAAGCTTAGAACAAGGGAAACGAACAAAGCCAAGCAACCAAATATAACCACAGTGAAGAGTGGGCTTTGCTTTAATCATTATGCTAGCCACTTGAATAGCCACTTGCATAGTTTTAATCATACTGTCACCCACCAGCTTGCTTTATTCACCATTCCCCGCTATTTCTGCACCTAAACAGTTGAACTCAACTTCACACCAGATGAAAAGAGATACAACAATATCTGCACTTTCCAGTATACATAAACAAGCAATAACGCATTTCACGAATGCTAGATCTACGAGAAGATTATCCTAAACAACTTACCAAGCTATTGATCCATAACAAAAAAACACAAAAATTAAACCAGAACACATGGATTTGTAATTTTTCGTGAATGGGATCGAAGTGGTTTGTAAGTAGATGACTTCGAAAACCTAAACTAGAGAGCCAAGATCGAACACAGTCTTACCTTGACGGTCAGTGCGGGAGCACGCCAGAGTACCTCGAACTCGCTCAACCCACAGATGCCTCGACGCCTCCACCTTGATGCTCCACCTCGCAGGAGAAGACGAACACGAAACCAAACAAGAAGAGAAGACGAACACAAAGCCAATCCAAAGAAGACGAATACAAAGCCAAGCAGGAGAAGATTGTGGTGCAGGGTAGGGTTTGGGGAAATTTTTATGAAGACGGGAAGAAGGTTTTAGAGTTCGAAAGTATACCCCAAATTAGAATAGTTCCTAAAATGAATGACCGAAGACAGTGAGAAGGAATATTCGTTCGTAAGTATTATAAAATTAAAAAAAATCATATTTTAGGGACGGTTTTATTAAAACCGCCGGCATTATTCGGGGTTTCTAAAACTGCCAGAAAATAACCCCTCCTAAAATTAATTATTTTTGTAGTGACTTTTATTTTAGCACAAGAATATGTATGCTTTAATAAAATTTTATTTAAATTTTAATTTCTTAAATTTTGAAAAATATTTGTCTTTTCGCGAGTTGAACTATAAATTTTGTGTTAAGCCTGCACATTTTAACATGGTGTGTTATAAAACTTAAATTTTAAAGTCGTGAATTGATTCTTGTATTAAAAATACCCTAAAACAATAAAATTGATATATTAGGAAAACCAATATCATACTTAAATATAATACAACTTAATAAGTTAATTAAAAAAAAAACTTACAATGGATGAATAATTCCAATGTTAGATTTTGCAAAAGAACTCGACCAATTAGATATAGTTAATGTAAGAATTATTTTAAAATTATAATTATAATGTATGATTATCTAGTTGGTTAAACATGCACAAGTACAACCACCACATATTATTCTTAGGGTCAAATGGTTGTGGTCTATAGATTGAAAGATCATCTTATAAAACGATTACCTCTAATACGGATCAATCTAAGACAAAGTATTATTATTATTATTAATTTGGTCATAATTGAAACCTCATTAATTCAAAGTTCATTCTGAAGTTTATAAATACAGGTGAAATAAAGAGATAAGTGATAACATTTCATACACATTAACTATTTGAATAGTTTAATCTTAAATGACTTTGACATAGTATATAAGGTGAGGTAAAGAGATAGATGGTGACATTTAATACATATTAAGTCTATAATATATATCAGTTAAAGAGATAGGTAAGGTAAAGAGATAGGTAAGGTAAAGAGATAGGTGATGACATTTAATACACATTAACTGTTGAATAGTTGAATCTTTAGTGACTTTGATATAGTATATAAATGTAGGTGAGGTAAAAAGATATGTGATGACATTTAATATGCATTAACTGCTTAAATAGTCAAATCTTTACTTACTTTTGCCTAGTGCTATAAAAACGGGTTACCCGGCCCGACTCATCACGGGTTGGTCACTTAATCAGACAACCCAACATGACTCATTTATTAGCGAGCCGAAAAAAATTCAAATCTGGCCCACCTCACCATGAGTTTGGTGGGTTAAACGGGTTGGCTCACTTAATTGCAATTTTTTTTAAAATTCAAACAAATTAAAACGTTTTGTAATTCAAATTTAAATAATTTCACTCTAAAATAATGTTAGTCCAAAGACAATTAAAAAAAAATTAACATACAACTCAAATATAATCCAAAAGCAAACCCACAAAGCGAATAAATAAGTTTATAATATTGATAATTTTTGTGTCACTTATCCATTTATAAGATTAGAGTCTTGAATGGATAAATTTATAATATTTTGTTCTCTTGAAAGATCTTTTTCTTTATTCCCATTTACAATATAATAAAAAAAATGTTAACTAGAGCTGTCAAAACGAGTCACCCGACCTGACCCAACCCGGTCCACCACGGGCTAGTCACTTAGTGAGCCAACCCAACTCGGCTCATTTATTAGCGAGTCAGAAAAAATCGAACCCAGCTCGGCCCACCACGAGTTGGTGGGTAAACGGGTTATTGGCTTACTAGCTCACTTAATTACAATTTTTTTAAAATAAAAAAAAAGTTACAAATTTTCTATAATTCAAATCTAAACAAATTTCACTCCCAAATTTCACTCCCATCATGGGTGTTTAATTAATTTTGAAAATAAGGAACTTAAATAATTTTTTCAAGCAAAAACAAAATAATAAATATTTTTTTATAAAATTAAAATTAAATTTTAATAAAGTCAAATTAGGTAGGTGGGTAGGTGGGTTGGTGGGCCAACTCGGCCCACCACGGGTTCAACCCGCATGAGCCGGATTTAAATGAGTCGGGTTGAAATCTGACTCCAATAAAAAAAAATACAATTTTTTCAAACCCAACCCAGCTCAAACCCATGGTGGGTCGGGTTGGCCCGCTGGTTGTGATCCATTTTGACAACTCTAATGTTAACTGATAATATTGAAACACAAAATAATAAATAATTAAATTAAACTAAGTGGGTTGGTGAGTCAACCTGGCTCACCACAGGTTCAAGCTGAGTGAACAAGGTTGAAAATTGACTCGTATAAAAAAAATTATTTTTTTGAAACCCAACACAACTCGAACCCGTGATGGGCTAAGTTGGCTCACCGATTCTAACCCATTTTAACAACACTTCTTTTGCCTAGTTTATAAATATAGGGGATCTAAAGATAGGTGATGACATTTAATATGCATTAAGTGTTTGAATAATTGAATCTTTAGTGACTTTGAGTAGTCTATAAATATATATGAGGTAAAGAGGTAAGCAATAACATTTAATGCGCATTAACTGCTTAAATGGTCGAATCTTTACTCACTTTGGCATAATCTATAAATATAGGTGGGGTGAAGAAGTAGGTGATGACATTTAACATGCATTAACTATGATTTAGTTTATAAATAGATGTGAGATAAAAAGATAGATAATGATATTTAATACGCATTAAGTGCTTAAATAGTCAAATTTTTACGGACTTTAGTATAATCTACAAGAGCACTGTTACAATGACACGCCCACATGGCAAAAACACTCAAATGACACATTACTATTCAATTTTTCCTTTCAAAATTACCCTTTCATCCTTAATAAATGTTTAAAAAAAGTGGAACCGAGTGTATATGAATGTTTTTTTAATGGTATGTGTCAAAGTAAAATTTTCCAATTTATAAATATAAGTGAGGTAAAATGATATGTAAAGACATTTAATATTTATTAACTATTTGAATAATCTAATGTTTGCTATAATTAGCATGAGAATATCTTTTACATATATAAGTAAACAACAAACTAAGACATAAGAATAAATACTTAAACCTTCGACAACACATGAAACAATAAACCTTTGATTAAACTTTTGACCTAGACAATATACCCGAAAAAAATATATTTAACTATAATCTCAAATTAAAATATTTAATTATGCCATAAACTTTACGTATTGATCGTATAGGCGTCCTATGAGGCAATATTAACTAACAGTTAAACTAATTTAGATATGAATTGGTGGATTTGATAATGAGGTGCGTGATTTGTGGGAATTGGATGGGTCTGCAAAAGCTGCGTGATTTACGGAAAAAGGTGGGTCCAGCAGCAAAAAACACTTTAGTTTTGTTTATGCTGAAGAATAAAAAAGCCTCTTACATTTTCTTCTACCTCTGAACTATATATCTTCATTGTTGGTTTGTAGGTTCATGTTTTCTCCCTTCCTTTTCCAGTCTTTATGCCATCTTCTATTTTTCGTTTCTTTACATTTTAGATCAGACAATCCATATGGTAGACTGCTTCATCCCGAAACAACTTTAAGATATAACAATACCTTGTCGTTTTCTTAAATTTTCGAATACGAAATCCATTTTTTTTTAAGTTTTAAATCACATAATTGTAAGAATCAAAAACACATTTCAGAATATTTATTCTTCCAATATTATGGATTATATGGTTCGGTTTGTGGTTACTGTGGGTCATTATTTTGGATAACTTATTTAAAAGTGTGTAATAATCTTTTAGATTATGTAAATTAGAAATATCTATAATTGATTTAGTTGTAATTTTCTTTAATAGAATTCTAAAGGTTGATAAGTATTGCGTTGTGTACAAATGATGAGATTAGATATTATAAGAAAATTTTTAA
This sequence comes from Vigna umbellata, assembly GCF_029865625.1. Classification (NCBI taxonomy): domain Eukaryota; kingdom Viridiplantae; phylum Streptophyta; class Magnoliopsida; order Fabales; family Fabaceae; genus Vigna; species Vigna umbellata. The sequence goes on from NC_142167.1 coordinate 57,423,850, forward strand.
ATAGTAATTAATTTTTAGAGACTAATAATTAATTATTAAAGTGTTTAATTTAGACACTTGTATATAAACTAAAACTTATTTGTATCTAAAATAATAAAAAATTATAATTAATGACCGATGATAATTTAAATTGGTCACTAGCATTAGTTATTAAGATTTTTGGTTATTAAAAAAATTAGTAAACAAATCTATCACTAATTAATATATTAACCAATTAGATATTAGTTATTGGACTTTAATTATTGGAAAAACCGAAATTTATTAACCTTTAAGCTTCAGTTTTCTTAATAATGGAAGTTGTCAGAACCAGTAAAATCCACGCACGTATTGTTAGTGGAATTCACGTGTCAAGAGGGAGGCTCGACACTCAGATGACGGACGTCAGGTGTCAAGCGAAGGGGATCCGGAAATCAGTTAGTGGAAAACAGGTGTCAACAGATGAGGGGACGTTCGTTTTGAAGTGTGAAGCAAAACTTGGATTTTCAGAAAATCTACCCCACTCTCTACATGCACCCTCTTTTCAAAATTTCTGAAGAATCACATTCTCTCCTCCTTCTCTCTACATCTTCTTCATCTTCTCTCTGAGAAAACACTCATTTTCTCTTCTCCGATCACTGTTCCGGCACCATAGAAGCACTTCCAACGTCAAGAGCTTCCAGATAAACCGTTCGGTTTGTGAAGCTGGGCTGGTAAGTCCTTCTCTTCGCTCTGTCGTTTGTTTTCCTAAACATGCAAACCCAGTTTTGGGTTCGTGTGTTGGTCACCATTCTTAAAATGAGTGGTTCTGATAGTGTCGGGTTGTCACTTGGTGTAGTTTGAATTGTCGAGCGTTGACGGTAGAAGAACCTGTAGTGGTGAAATTGTATTTCTGCGTTTGGGAACGTTCGGTCACGCTCAGAGGTAAGAGAAGCTTATTTAATTTAATTTGTATGCTGTTGTAATGTATAAACGTTCGTTAGTTGAATGAATGAATTGGATGCATGATGATTGATAGGATTTTAGTATATGAACATTCGTTTATTCAATAAGTGTAAATGAAATATGACTGAGTGATGTTATGATGTATGAAATATATGAAATCTCTATGTTTGGAGGGTATGAAATGTGAATGTATAAAGTTGTGAAACTATATGTAATAAATGAGTTGGAATATAAATGATCCTGATATGATTTCCCCTAAGAAAGTGTACGTTCGTTACTGAACGGTCCTTGACCGTTCGGTTTTATAGTGAATTTGGTTAGTAGTGGATTCTTTCATTTGGAAGAATCCTAGTTGAGGAACGAGCATCTACACTTCGAATTACTGTGCTTGAGCGTTCGGACCAAGCATAGTTTGTCTTGATATCCTACTATAAAATATTTTAGTTATTCCTAAATACTACTTCAATAGTATCTTGGCATAATTATCCAGCTTCTTTTATATCAGTTAGTAGCACCTGGTCTTATACCAAGTGTTCGTCCTAAGCAAGTGTTTGGTCTTACACAGGCACTGTCCTATCTCCTTAACGAATTTCCTTATATGAGCGTTCGTTCAAGCCCTCTAGGGTTCGCTCACTATAGTGTTCAGTCTTTGACTGTCACTTGGATTCTTGATACTAAACTCAATTAAACTAAGTATTCACAAGCGTTCGTTTTCTTCATATGAGACAATCCTAAGTATTATTTTTCGTGCATTGAAATATTCTTATTCATGGGTTTCACTCTGGAGTTCTCGTTCTTGGTCTGGTCTTTTGATGTTCAGATGGAGTACTCAAGAGTCGGTTCATCTAAATTGACTTAGCGTTGAAATTTACGTTCGTTCCATTCGTTTCTTGGAATATATTATTGTGCTCGCTATCTTATTAAAAACCGATGTCAACCCTTGGTCTTAATCTATTCTCAAATTTGAAGATCTCTCGGTCTCGCTCTATGTGTTCGGCCTAGTTTTAAGTTTGGGTCGAACGTTCGTTATTTGTAATTATCATGAATCTTTGTTTGAGGTGATTAAATGAGATGTTTATTAATGAAAGATGAAGAAAATGTGATATGGAAATGTTGTGGTTTATGGACGAGCGTTCAGGGGAGGAACGACTCATGTATGAATATTGGAATTGGTAAAGTATGACTGTGGGAATTGCTAAGCTGGCTGTTCATCTGATGTTCCGTGGGTACTCGTCTTCACGTAGAGGAGGGTAGGCCATGTGTGGGAACGCAGGAGGTCCTAGTCCTTAGGGGTACTTTGGATAGATAGGACTAACCTCGGGTGGCAGCCGATGAGAGTATTACAGTTACTACATCACCCGGGTGCACGAACGCTTGTAGCTACACAGATTTCATACAGTCCGGACAGTCAGTCTAGTAATAGGCCTTGCTTGAAACGTATGTTGAAATGTATTTGATGTGTTTGAATATGCGAAATGTATGTGTATACTTGAATTAAATTACATAAGCTTACCTGTGTTTTCCTGTGTTGTCTCGTTTTGTACGTCCGTCCTTGTCGTTCAATGATCATCCATGTGGCTGTGAGCAGAAGGAGACGAGCTGCTGGAAGAGGCGCTAGAAGAAGAAAATTTGGTAGAAGTAGAAGTGAAGACCGAACAATAGGACGTTCGGTCAGTAGTTTAGTATTGATGTAAGGTGGTCACTTTTCCTTTTGAGTTTATTTGACTGCTCGGTAATTCCTTTTGTAAACCGTTCGGTCATGTTTGCTGATTTTGCATAGTTTAATCGTGTAACTCTTTTGTAAAGGCCGTTCGCCAAGATCGTACGCTCTTGTAAATTTTAAGACTGATCTGAATTATGATTAATTGTAATTATTCTATCATATAGTTTATACTGTATTGGAATGTTACAAAAGTTTAATACTTTGAGGTTAGTGACAATTTTGAAATTTTCTTAAATCTTATAGGTCTCCGTTCCTTTAAAATCAAAGCATATTGTTTAGGTCTTAATTTCCCAGTAACCGAAACTTCACGTTTAAATAAAATATTTAAGCTAAAAATGATAATTTTGAGATTTTCACAAATTTATAGGTTTTAATTTTTTTAAAACCAAAATATATAGATTATATAGATGTCAGTTTCCTAGCTACCAAAGTCTAAAAGTTCACAAAATTTTAAAAAAGGATCACTGTGTTTTTATAAAACTAAAACATATAAATCGATTTCAAAAGCTAAAACTACATTAGTGTTTGTAAAAGTATTTCATATGCAAAAATTGTCTATTGAGAAAAACAAGAAAGTAATACATATATTTTGGTAAATTGAAAGATATGGATATTGTAGGTGTTTCTAGAATAAATTACAACTAATTATTAATAGTATTCACAAACATGATTGTCTCTTCTTATTATAAGAAAAATTGATTAAGAAAAGTGGAGGATGAATTTATAAGGTTGGGTATTAAAATTATAATCATTGACGAATACACTAATTATTCATATGTCAACACATTAATAATTAATGAAAATTTATGTTTAATGATATTCAGTGAAGCTTTAAAACATTTTATTTATTTTGAAATAGTACAATAAAAAATAAGTTTATATATTCAAGATGAAAAATATGTCATAAAATCAAATTGCAACATATCTAATAAACTGGTTGGAGCATAACATGTATATTTAATGACATAAATGAGATGATAGTTCAGGAATATTACTAATATTTTTTTATGCACTATAATTGAATTAAATTTGTGTTTAATTAGGGGTAGGCAAAATAAGATGTGTAAAATTGAATTAAAAATTAGTTTAAACTAAATTGAACTATTTTTTATTATATTAAACTGCATTGAATTAGAATTTGTTTTTTATTTTGACACAACATAATTTTGAGACAGGTCAAAATAAGTTAAAGGTCAAGATGGGTCAAGTGAGATCGAAAGTCGAGACAGATTGACTTGATTCGAGTTTCGAAACGGGTTAGGCTGTAGGCTGAACCAAAGGTTGAGACAAGTCGTGCAGGACCAAAGCTTGAGATAGGCTTGATCGGGAGAAAGGTTGAAATAGATCAAGTTTACCAAAATGTTGAGACCAGGTTCATGTCAAAATTTGGCTGAATTCGGTGAAGATGTCCACAATCGAAACTTGATTGAGTCGATCTTTCGGCCGAGTTAATCCCAACTAAAAAATTGGCTAGAACAGCCACGGTCGAAACTTAGTTGAGACGTGTTGACCGAATTCAATCACACTCAAAAACTCATTCGAGTTGGTCCGGACTGAAATTCAATCGAGTCGATCCCGACTATTTTTCACACATTCAAGTCAATCCCAACCAAAATTTGACTAAGTTTGTTTTGACCAAAAATTGGTCAAATTCAATCGAGTCGATAATAGTCAAAACTCAATCGAGTTTGTCCTTACCAAAATTCAACTAAGTTAGTTCTAATCAAAGTTTGGTCGAGTCAATAACAATCAAATTAAACTACAAGTTTAAAAACTCTCAAATAAGAAAAAAATATATAAAAATGAAATAGTTTTAAGTTAATATAGATAATTAAATTAATTTTAAAATTTTAACTTTTTAAAATTAAACTATAAAATAACACAATTCAAATTTTAATTTATATATTTCAATTTTTTATATAATGTAGTACAATTAATTAATAGCTTAGTATACTTCGATTACTAATTACATTATTTCAATAATAACAAATCCATGATGCATTTTCAGATAGATTGTTTTGGAAACTGCCTAGAATATTATCCAAAGTAATCTACAATGTATTCAACATGTTATTAATAGACAAACAACAAATAAGATAAAAAAGAGGAGACCAATAAAGAAAATAACTCACATAAGTCAATTTTTGTCAATCAATAATAATAATAAATAAAGTAAAAAATCAATAGTACATAAAGTCAAAGGTCATCAAATTGATAAAATGGTGCGAGTATTATGTGAATAAGAAAAGAATGATTTTTTTTTCCTATTTAAATAATGAAAGGATATTTTACTAAAGGAAATATTGTGAAATTCTCTAAAGAAAATAAAATACCTGACAACTTATTTTAATCATAGAATACATTGTAATAGTATTTTAAGTTTAAAAATTAAAAATAAATTATTATTTTAAATTATTAAGTGATTTTTTTTTCTGAGTCTCAAAATACCACCAACGTTTACTAAATGTACCACCACATTCATAGGGTGTACAAAGAAATGATAGGTGCAGAAAGAAGGTGCCCTCGTTAATATGGAGAGGGCCCATCATTCTTCATGTTTGCTGTGTTTTGAGTCCATAAACCAAAGACGTGTCCATTCAATCAGTACGAGAAAATGGTAGAACGAAAACACTCTTTTTATTAATTTTCTTCTTCTTCTCAAATGATTATTTAAAGATGTTGAATAATTTTCTTTATATCATAATACGAATATGTTATAATATATTTTTTATTTATTTTAAATAAGAAATTATTCCATTCCAAAATACATTGATAGTTTGAAACCGCCATTATCATTGTTTGTTTATGTCCACATTTCTGACTACGGGTAAAACTGTGCTTTTATAAGCAACATTAAAATATTTTAGGCTTCGTGTACATGGATTAATTAAATTTTTTTATCTTTGGTTTAAGAAGTGGAAATGTGAAAGTAAATTAGAAAATAAAATAGTGAAAGTTTAAATTGTTTATATTAAATAAAAAATTATTGAAAAGTTATTCTTTTTTTCAATCAATTCTCCTTATTCAAAAATGGAAAAAGGTAAGAAATATTATTTTTTTATCCAAATATTTTCTAATCAACAAACTCTACAAGTATTTTTTATATATTGAAATAATTTCAAATTTTTTCAAAATTTCTATTTATTGGATAAATGTTTCAAATAAATCATTCTATTATTCGTTATCTTACTTAGTTTCTATTAATGTAAAATTGATTCAATTGCACTATTTCAATTTCAATAAATAACATTAAGATTGCAGTCACATGACATGCTGACTTTGCAAATCTTAACCATGTGGCACATCCAGAGTATTAGTGATGTGGATTTTATAATTTTGAAATGAAAGAAATTTGGAATTTGATTAAATTCCTAATCTGCAGAAATCCCTAATTAAAAGGGGTGTGTGAGGTGTTGGAAGTTGTTCTTCTTCGATGCGGGTGCCTGAGTGGTGAATGTACTTCTTCTTCTTTGAAGAGGATGTCCAAGGACCATTCATGTGGGTGGCGTAAGGAAAACCCTAGTATTTGTTTTCGTGGTGGTAGAGGTTCTAGGTGTTTAAATGATTCACCGATTTGCCATTATGGACAAAAATATGTGTTGAGAACTATGAAGACTACGAAGAATCGAGACAAACAATTTTAGAGTTGTTCTAAGTATAAGGTAAGATACTTTAAACCTATGTATTTTGTGTTTCTGTTTCTGAGAAAAGACTATTGTCGTTGATTGTTTTGTCTATAGAATGATACTGAAGACGTTGGTTGCAACTACTTCAGATGGTCCACTAATGTTGGGTTTGAGGAAAGGGGTACCTACTTCAAGTGTGAAGGAAAGAATGATACCATGTTGAATAGTGAAGAAAGGGAGACTGGTAGGAAACTGATACTTAATTTGGAGAAATCTGTCTTGATTGTTCAAAAGTGGATGAAGGTGTTGATATGGGTGGTTTCTGTTTTATGTGTAATAAACATAATTTTAATTTCAACGTTGATGAGAATTGGATGATGTGTTCTACCTTTGTTGTACCTTTGTTCTGTTTTAATGAATTGAAAACTTGTTTTGGACTTGTGGATCTTGTTATCTAATTTAACTTTAATCTGAACAGATGGCATGGAAAATACATCCAAAAAATGTTGCTTCTTAGCAAAATACGTTCCTAAATCCCATTTGTAATCAACCATAGTTTTTGGTATGGAAAATGTATCGAACTTCCCATAACTCTCTTCCTCATCGTGCTCTTCATCATGTTTTGCTGCACAGATTTCCAATCATCATCGGACAAACCTCTATTATGATCACTACTTATGTCATCATTCTCACTATTTGACATCTGAGTCCATGGTGGTCTACCATATTATTTGAAACACTTTGCACATAAACTTCCACATTACCACACTAATCTCTGTCTCCTAACTCCTCTTCTATATCACAATCAACATTTATATTAACTAGCCTTTCCATACACTAAATATTAACATCAACATTGCCATCATCACCACTCGAACTCCAATTTCCAACATCAAATTCCTCCTCCACAATTGATGTACGTTCATAATCACCCACAAATTGTGTATCACCAATATCTCCTTCACAAGAAGCCACCTCAACCTATGTTTCAATTTGACCTTCAACGACAATATCATCTTTACCTCTTTCTTCTAACACAACAACATTTTCTTCATAGTCACCTACCTCACCCTATCTTTCACTCTTACCTTTATCAGCACTATCACATTCACCTCTCTGACCTTCAATGTTAGGCACCTCAAATTGTTTTCACTCTTATGTTCACATTGACCATCACCTATACGTACACTCTGATCACATTCAGGCAACACACCTTCAACTTCTACTTTAGGTGTATTATTAAGAACATATTCTAGCAAATGTATCACCTCATGTTCTGGCACTGTGTGAACCACAAATAGATGAACCTGACCATTTAGTCTAGCTAACCATGTGCATGACTCTAATGTCATCACATAGAGGCTCCAACCTGTTATCTAAGATAAAACCCCCTCCTACACAGTACCACAATTCTTTAAACCCATCATATCCCATCCTTTTGACTAGACTTACTATAAGGAAGTAGCTCCACATGTTTGGGTCAAAAGATAACGTTGAAGTTTTCCCCTCATACTTTAGTTTCCCATCATTTAAGAACTTTCCTACGTTATGGAAAACAACTTCAAAATCATCCTCCATGACATACACAACTATAAAAATATTTTTAACCTGTAAAATAATAATATAACTTCAACAACACTTTAAACATGAAAGACCATATTGCAATGAACAAGGAAACATAATTCAACATGGAACATTGTGGGACAACCCCGATATTGACGTTTGCAAAATGGAAAAAGCATAAAACGATAAAATCATCAAACGATAAACTCAAAACCGCATTGACTAACCTTCCACACGAGATTGATCTTGAAGAACTTCGTGATTCCAGTGAACAACGTCTAATAGATGACGCTAAAATCCTCCAACGAAACCCTAATCATCTTGATCGACAACTAATTTGATTGTAAAAATCTCAATTTTTGGAACGAAAATAAAAAACCCACTCAAACCCTACTTTTGCTAATTTCCCTAAGTTATCCCTGATTTAGCACAACACATTTTATTTTAATTTAATTTCACCTTTTTAAATCTTAAAATAATTAAATTTCAGGTAATGGTACCTAATTCTGCCACATGGTTAAGATTTGCAAAGTTAGCATGTAACGTTATTGCAATCTTAACGCCGTTTACTAAAATTAACAACAAAAGTGCAATTGAATTAATTTTACATGAATAGGGACCTAATTAAGATAACGAATAATAAAAAAATTTATTTGAGATGTTTCTGCATAAATAGGAACTTCGAAAATGATTAAATCTTTTTCTATCCAAATATTTTCTAATCAACAAACTCTACAAGTATTTTCTATATATCGAAATAACTTCAATCTTTTTTGTTGCAGAATAGATATAGTTCAAGAGAAAAATTTACGGTAATTTTTCTTAATTTAGTTTTCTACTCATATAATTATGATTGTTTCATTCCATATGATTATTTGGGATAACACTAGTGTTTTTTTCGTTCATAATAATTTACAAAAAGTAATAATATTATAATGTATAAGGAGGTTAAATGTCTCAATTTTTTCTAAATATTTTTCTATGTTGTCATACTCTACCATCACCTTATATACGATAGGAGGTGCATCTTTATATTCTTAGAGTTACTAAAAGATTTTTCAAATAATTCATATTAGATATTATGTTAAATTTAACAGTTGAGTTATGCTAACATAAAAAAAAATCATCAATCATTTTTCATCACAATAAAATTTGTTAAAATAAAAAGAAAAAAATGAATACAAAATATGGATAGACACCAAACCAAATTCATACTGAAATTACATTTTACAGATCAAAGAAATATAATTAAATATATGAAAGTAAAATATTAAACCATTTATAATGGTTTTTATAAAATAAAAATCAAATTAGTTAACTTATCAACACAATAACTTTTTAGAAAAAAACGAGAAACTTTAACTGTATATTTTTACAAAAATGCAAGCATTAATATTATCTTCTTCTATGATTTCAAGGAACTACTCATTGATCCAAGAAATCATAACAAACTAAAATATAATCACTCTTCAACAAAAGTCTCTCCTCCCTCCAAACTTGCTTTAAAGCATAAATGTCTCGTATAAAACTCAACATAAATATAAGTCTGCACCCATAAAATAAATGAGAAACAACTAACATATTCATTTCGAATTCATCCAAAAATATAAGCACAAACAATCTATAATTAGTAGATGGAACTTATCATATTATGGTTTTAAACAATTAAAGACAATATTACTCATATATTTCTTAGATTTATTTTTAGTTATGGATAAACTCCTTAATTTGAAAAGCAACAAAGTAAAACCAATTGGATCCTGAAGTCTACTATTGTTTCTCATCCCTAAATCACCTAGATAACATAACCACTTTAGTCACTTTTTAAAAAGAACTATTATTTTTATAAACTGAACAACCAAATCTAAAAAAAAATGTAAATAATAAAAAGCTCTTTTCAATAATTCTCACGATTGTGAAACAAATAGAGGAAAGACTCAACATTATTCTCACGGACAAAAAAAACACAAAATATATAATCACTTTCTTTTTGAACATTTAAATCAATAGATAAACTGTGATACACTAATTTCTAAAGAACTAAAGTTTTAGTTAATGACAAAACATCGAATCAAATCAAATTATCCACACATTTCAGACCCAAAAAAATAATTTATTTTTTAAAATTTTGATAAAATACATCAATATTATTTAAAATTCCATTAAGTATATCTTCATCCCTATTAACTATTAAAAAAGCAATCATAAAAATTGACAACAAACGAAATTTTTTTTTCAAACGAACTGATTTAACAACATAATATAACCTTAGATTTTGCTAGTAAAGTGTTTTGATTTTTGAAATAGATGAAATAATTTATTTTTGTGTAATATAGCCTAGGTAAGAGTACCGTGGTAAAAATAAAACACACATATTTTTCGGTGATTACATATTATTAATTATTCTTTTCCCAATTAGAGCATTGCAATAAAAACTTATTAAATAAAATATTGCCCCAAAAATATTTATAATCTCTAATAGAAAACAGTAGATTAAATAAGTACCGAAGTACTCCTTTAATTCCATTTTATGTTATGTTAAAGGTTTTCTTAGTATTAAAAACAATAATAAGTTATCCAGTGAATATATTTTTTACTAAAATATTCTTACTTGTTTTTCTATTTTATTTTTTATACATCTTTCGCATTAAAATAAACCATGATTACATATCTCTACCGACACATCTATCTGGATATGATTTTATGAATAATTAAGATACTAAATACTGTTGCTTTAAATATTTCGCTCTTGTTATATAACTAAGTATACTAATTTATGTTGTTCTCTGCATTTATATATATACTAAATATTGTTATATTAATGGTATATTAATTTTTTTAATAAGTTTTAAAATATTAAAATCAGTATTCACTAATTTATTTTGAAGACAACATAGAGATAATATTAAAAGCTCAGCGGAAAATGACATTTTAATAATTTATATTAGTCTTAATGTTCAAATGACAATTCATTTAAAATATATAAGAAAACTTAAATAACTTGAATATCCATTTTATTTATTATACTAAGTTAAGAAAGCTTGTTTATCAACCTGTCACTAAATTAAGTGAACATGTTGAGATTTTGAGTTTAGCCTGATCTGTTTTAATTAAGACAAAAATTGAAAAAATAACTGAGAATTAATTTTTTTATTACATGTTTTGAAGTATAAATATGTTATATTATTATAATTCAAATCAGTTAAGTTGTAACTATTAATAATAATTAAATAATTTAATATATAAATAATAATTTTTAATTTATTGATCTCAAAATATTAATTAATTATTTAAAGACTTAAAATATTATTATAATTAAATATATTTAAAAAAATATATATTTATTTTAAAAGTATAGAATAAAAAATTAAAATTAAAAGGAAAAAAACTGACAAGGTGATGAAGTGGACCAAAAGTTATTCCAAATTTCGAAATTTTGAAATTTTTGAAAATAACCTTAAATGAATTTTGAAATTTATTGAATAAAAAATTCAACACATTTGTTAAAAGATTTTTTTTAACAGATTTCAAAACCATTGAAATTTTGTTCGAAAGCTTCGATAAAATTCAAAATTCATTGAAGAAGGATATTTTTAAAATACGATGATGAAGAAAGAAATATGAGGTGATATAAGAAGAAACACTATATTTGGTGTGTAAAAATACATTAAGAAAATTTCATACACCAATGTGTTAGAAATAAATTCGTTTAAAAGATGAAAATATCATTTTTAAACTTAAAACATTAAGATCTTTAAAGCAATGTGAAACTTGTAATTGACATCAAATTCTTTTTAATTTGTATTTTTTTTTCTCACCCTTCTATACCCTAAGTCAGTGGAAGAATATGGTCACTGCACCACACAACTTTTTTTTTTATGCGTATGCGCTTGGTTTTATTTTATTTTATAATAGTTTCCATGCGTTACTTTAGAAACAGCTATGAACATAGCATCATTTCCTAAAACACTAAACGATGACAAAACACGTATGGAAAAACACGCTTTTACAACTCCTCATACACGTACAGACAAAACAACAATCACAAATCTTCCCACCACTAACATTCTTACTTCCATTACATGATAACAAATATGCCTTTCTTTGTTTTTTTTCTTGCTAATTAATTATCAATTTCTTAAGAAGATTATCACTAACGAGATTATTAATTTGTGATTAAAATGAGATAAACATGCAGATGTAGGGTATGAGTGAGATTGGATGAATAAAGGTGGTTGTGATGACTTGTTTAATTAGTAATTAAGGTTAATGCAAATTCAAATGAATATGAATATGATTATGATGTATCTAAAGTACGTTCAATGTCTCTAAAATTGAACGAAGTTGGTCTGAAAATTGTAACCCCCTCTTTTCCCAAACCACACATTACCTCACATTTATAAATACTGTCTTTTTTCCGCATTCTCCTTAGTCTCTCCAAACCCATTCGCATTCTCCTCTTTCTCTCCGATATGGAATTTGCCTCCGAACATGATTTCCCCAATTTTGAAACCATTCCTCATACCTTCAGCTCATGCTTTTTCTCTGCTCAACTATACCCCACAGACAAGTAAGCTACTCTTTCTTCACTGTCTTTTGCTTAGTATTATTCCTATGGAACAGTTTCTCGTGACTTTCGAGGTTGATTGCAACTTTCTTTCTTTTATTTTGTCTTATACGATAAACAGTACTATATTGTTTTTTTTTGTTCGTGTGTCTGGATGAGTGGTATTTTAATGGTGTGTGTGACTTCAGACCGATGGAGGTTTCGCTTTCACCATTAGAGGGTTTTTCCGGTCACGATTGGACACAGCAGTTGCCGTATTCAAGTAAGCAACTTTGTTTGAATGAGTTCCCAGATTTGGAAAACCTGGACCTCGATTTTAGCCTCCCACCGCTGGGTGAAGATTTGGAGGAGGTGGACCAGAAGCCCTTGAACATTATTGTTGTTCCCGAAGAGGGTAATAGCGGTCGCGAGAAGGGTTTTGGGGATGCTTTATTGGCGATTGAAAATGGGTCTGCGATTTGTGTGAAGAAAGAGGAGGTGCAGAATATCGAGCAGATGACAGTGCCTAGTGCTAGTAGTGGCAGTAAGAAGAAGAAGCCATGTGCTTTGGAATTTGAGGAGATAAAGAAGCATTTTGATGTTCCCATTAATGAAGCTGCGAAGCAAATGAATGTGGGGTTAACCATGTTGAAGAGAAGGTGCAGGGAGCTTAACATCATGAGGTGGCCCCATAGGAAACTCAAGAGCTTGCAATTACTCATCGAGAATGTTAAGGTAATGTACCCAGACATGCTTGTCATGTCCTATGTATGAGTATATCTCTAACATTTAATGAGCATCGACTGAAACAACATTCTCTTTTTATTACCTTATTTCCCGTGTCTTAATTACTCAACCAGTAAATTATTTTGCTTTTATATATTCGCTGAGAAATCCTGAGTTTACAATTGTAGCAGTTGGACCCCACGCGGAATCATAATTAAGAACTTTGTAGTTTGTACTGTTTTGCAATAGTTTGTGCCCCATAAAAGGGCAGTGAAGGTGACAAGAAAACCAACGTGAAAACTCATTAACCACTGATTTTATTACTTTTCTGTGGTCAATGGTTGAAAGTGGTTGGTATGTGGTGCAGGAATTGGGTTTGGCAGACGAGGTTCCCATGTTGGAGAAGCATAAAAGGTTGTTGGAAAAATTACCAGGACTGGAATTATGTGCAAAAGCCAAGAAGCTGAGGCAAGCTTGTTTCAAAGCTAATTACAAGAGGAGAAGGTTTATGGGTATGACACTCCAAGCTTGACCTTCATGGTTATGCCAGGAATTCGTGGATGAACGTGAAAGGAATAGGAGTATATAGAGATTTGAAACATTACATAAAATAGGATGTTGGAGGACTCTACTAGGTAACATAGGTTCATATTGTGAATTAGGAAACTGATTTGACTTCACAACTCATGTAGTTCCTGACCTCTTTACCTCATGTCTTTTAATACTTACAATCTTACTTTTGGAACCTATATCATATGAGTTGCTATTGTGAAGTATTATTGTCCATTAATTCTTGCTATTATTATATGCTTTATTCTTCTGCAACTACCCAGAAACTGCTTAAAACGATTAACTGATTTATCTTCCCAAAATAACTGAGCCACGACTGCTTTAATTAACCAAGTTTAATGTAATTTTTTAACCTCTTTTATGATCCTCTGCAAAAATGTCTGCTTTTAGGAGAGTATCTTATTTCTTAATCTACAAAATTTATGTTTAAAGACAAAATCTTAATCATTTATCAAACTTGTTTAAAATTGGTTTCAGACATTAGGGATAAAATTGTTGGCTGAATTTAGGTGATTTTTTCTGAAGAAAATCTAACTCTTTTTGTTAAAAGAACTTTATTTAGGACAAAAATATTGAGTAGAACTTAATTTTACAACTTCAATACTCATTAAAGTGCTCATAAATTAGTTGTGATATGTTTTACTCCGATCTACATTGATATGATCTAATGCTAACACTTAAAAAGATCATTAAAAAGATCTTAATAATTTCTTTCCAGACCTATTTTTCAAACAACGTGCTCAATGTGTTAGATAAAATGTATATGATATATACGTAACATACATAGATTTATGATTTACTCTTTTTCTTCTTTAGGTTTTACAAAAAAATTAATAAAAAGATGAAGCACTGTTAATTTTTTTATAAAATGTATGATATACGTAGTATATTTAGATTTATTTTTTTACTTATTTTGCCTTTAATCTTTTACATAAAAATAAAACTAAATAAAAGATAAAACACTGTAAATTTTTTATAATATATATTTGTAAATCATTGAGCATGTGAATATAAACGAGTGATTAATATTATTACATGAAAGCCTTGAAGGTAAAATTGTTTTAGGAACTCATTTTTTTTCTTCTAAGAAGCATTTTCCTATAGTATGGAAATTATCACTAAAATGTTAAGGTTATGAAAAAAAGTTTTAAAGTTGATTTGATGAGTTTAGAAAAGGGGTGTATATATAGTTGTGGAAGGGTTTGTGTAGAAGAAAATGTGACAAGAGTACAAGAGTGGTTTTAATTTCATGTGAGTTGTTTAGCATAGGCAGGCATAAATGTGTGGTCAGTTACTGCATGATGGTTCTCTATTTTGATACATTTGAATGTGATTTTTTTGTTTGATAGTTATGATGTTGGATGAAGATGTATTTTGTTGGGACTTGGGAATTATTATAGTGTATCACATGTCATTTGCTCTAAATGCTTGTACCTTATAAACAATCAACTCTTCGTTTTAAAATCAAACCTATATATATATGGAATATTGCCTCAAACAAACAAATTAAAATTTGGTGTTTAGGACTCTCAAATTTATCAGGTCTAATAACAAATTTATAATACAAATAAACTACATCATAAAGTATCTGCGTATTTTTTATGTTTCTTGGTTAAATTTCCTCTATTTTAAAAATAAAAATAACTTATTCAGTACATAAATCTGAGAAATGTATTAATCAGAATTTAATTATATTGCACAAAAAGAGGCAAACTATTTCAGTTTTTTTTTTTTACTTTATATTATTAGTTAACCGATTATTTTACTTTATATATTAATAATGTTATGTAAAAAAAATACATTAATCATGTTGGATAATGTAACATCCTTAAAATTTCAATAAACAAATATATTTACACTTTAACTTGTTAGATAACCTTGACATACACATGTATGTTTCAAAATTATGATAAAGTAAAACATATTAATAGTATAATTTTTTTTAAAAGATAACGGATTGTTTATTCCAAAATCTATAAATACTTCTAATAGAATTAATACCGTCTCCAAGATTCTAATATAGTTTTAAAGTTATTAACCGCATCTGTATTTAATACTCACATATTTAATATACGATCATTATAGAGGAGAAATCCAACACAACAAACCAACAAAACACCGATGAATTAATACATTTATAAGAGGGGTAAAAAAAAGGAATAAAACATATTATAAATGTGTCTTAAAAAGATTTAAATTTCATATGTTAATATGAAGACCAAAAATTTTTTTACAATTAAAATTTTTTACAACTAAACTTTGTATGAAATTAAATTTTTGTACAATTAAAAATTTGTATGATTAAATTTGGTGTGAAATTTATTTTGTTAGAGACATACACAGTCTTCTGAAACTAAATCATAACATAGTTAACTCAAATAACTTCCTAAAAATGATCTTTTTCATATTATATCGTCTACCATCTGGAGATCTTTTGAATCACACCACCTAAGTATCCAATTTTAAGTGAGCGAGATACTAGTTTAGTCAAGAAAGTCTCATCCAAAGTCCACTTCAATACACTTGAACACCCTAAGCAGTAGTATTTTTCTATGAAAATAGCTAGTGGACTCAACCGCACATTATAACTTTAAGCAAAGCTTTAACTTAGTCATTTAATATAAGTTTAGGTCCAAAATGTCTCCTAGTGCAAAGTAGCTACCACCTCGTGCCTTTACCTCTACAAGTATGGCACCCAACAACATACAAGCTACTCAATGATATTCACTAAAAAAGATTTTAAAATTTCATATCTTAAGGCTATCACTTTGTTACAAGATATCAAATTCACTCAAATATATGTATCTACCTTACATGCACACAATTCCATATAAAGTTTCACAAAATCTATTTCAAGCATTTCAACCCACATTTTTAACATTACACCTTTCTTCTCATTATCACAAACTCTTTCTCAACCTCGAATAAAAATGTATTTTCACTAAAATGTTGTCATAGATTCATAACCTTCACAAAATAACTCACAATCACTGACACTTTACAAAATTTACAATCCCATCACTTTATCCTTCCATACCCACATTCAAACACACTTCAAAACTCAAAAACCCCAAATGTATTTTCAAAACAAAGAATAAACACTTCATGAAGAAAATGAACAATGTATTCAAATCAATGTTAAAAGGAAAAATTCTAAATGGTTAATTCTCCTTACCTCAAAAGAAGGAGTCACCAATGTTATTTTTGGGCACACTACACTACCGAGTTTGTACTATATACAACAAAACCTTAATGAAAATTAGACTGGGATTGCATGACTAACAAGGGATGAGGATTCATATGATTCATAACAAATCCATACAATATGTGTGTGTGTGAATTTTGTATGATTCATAACAAATCCTAACAAAAATTCCTAACATCTGATTCCATACAAACCCATAAATTTTGTATGATTCATAACAAATCCTAACAAAAATTGCACTATGTGTGTGTGAATTGTTGGATATATCGAGGAGGAAGTTCCCCTGTGGGTTACACAAATACCAATAACATCTGAGCCAACTATATAAGGGATCGATACCACTCTTTACCCAAAACCTTAAGGCAATGGGTTAATGGATCTTTCATCTTTATATACTGCTCTACTTTCTCATTTCTATCCAATGTGGGACTTGGACTCACATTTGGATTCCCAACATCTCCCCCTCAAGGGTGAGTCCCTTTCACATAGGTATACTCCCCCTCCAGCGGAAGCATTCCCAACTAACCACAATCACTAGTAGCCCTTTTCAATCGCCGTATCTTAACGAAACTTTCTTACCTGAATACCCTTTGCCAGGAAGATTTTTGGTATAGGGATCATTATACTCGTCCGAGCCGGTCATCAAGACAAACCATCGACTCTGATACCACTGATGTGAAAATCTCACAATACACACACTCTGATATTTTCCTGAAATTGAGTCTTACTATTCATTAATAATTGAAAGGCTTTAAATAGCCATAACACTTGCAATATTACGGGGAATAAAAATAAAATATCAACTATCTTAAAAATAAAATTTGTTTAATCTATCATAAAATAATATTGTACCTAGATAAACCGAAAATCATAACTACGTATCCTTATTTTATCTCTATCAAATCAAACTAAATATTACTATACCCAAAAACTAATAAAATAAGATTTAAACAAAATTATTAATAAAACCCTAAAATTTAAGTTTATCCCAACAAACTCCCCCATAAACTTAAATTCTTCCTTTCTTCCTAAAATTTAATGCTTTGACTGACTTTATTATGTACGACTTCTCAATAACCTTAACCAACTCGTTTATGACCTTAGGCGATTTGTCAACCATCTCTGCCGACTTCTTCATCGGGTTCTTCTCAACATCTTCATCTTCCTCTTCGTCTGGTTCAAGAACACTAGATACTTCCTTTTCCTTTTCAAGAGTTGCCTTCTTCAGCTCCTCAAGCTCAACCCTCTATTTATTCATAATTTCATTAGCTTCATCTAAAAGTTACCCTATCCGCTGAATCTCTTCACTTTTTTGTTTGAGTTCTTTCTCCAGGTTTTCCTTCTCCACAATTGTTGCATCCTTTACTAAGATCACTTCATCCATTGTTGGGATTGGGCTCTCCATGTCCATTTCATTCGAGCTCTTTGCCATCAACAAGATTCCACACTCTTCTTCAACATCTTCAGTAACGAGATTCGTCTCCCCTTTTGTCTCAGACTTGCAATACTTTGCAATGTGGCCTACCTTACCACAATTGTAGCACTTGCTTGATCTACACTCATTTGCATAGTGGCCATACTTGCCACACTTAAAACACTCAACTCCTGACCGATCACCTCGGCCTTTTCCTTGTCCTCGGTCACGCCAATTCTGCTGATCGGTTTGCTCTTCACTATCATTCTCAAAATTACCTCGGCCACGTCCAGCTCGTCCTCGTCCTCCTCGCCATCTACCGCTAGGACCTCGACTCTGAGTAATCCGAGATTTATTCAAGTCAAACTGTACCTGTAGTGCTTGATCGTCAGGTTCCCTCTTTTTCTTTTTCTTCCTCAATTCGTGGGATTTTAATGACCCAGCAAACTCCTCCACAGTGAGAGTTAACAAATCCTTTGTCTGTTCAATAGTGACCACAATACTTTCAAAATCATCCGTCAGATTTCTCAAGATCTTTTCCGCAACTCGGTTAGGAGGAACCTCTTCTCCATTCATTCCGAGTTGGTTGGCCATCTTCTGCACTCGTGTTATAGACTCGACAACTCCCTCATTTTCATCTATCTCCATATGTTCAAACTCTCTTATGAGAGCTTGTACTCAGACCTGCATCACGCGAGTATCTCCTTTGTATGTCACCTTCAAAATTTCCCAGGCTTCTTTTGCTAACTTTGCATTAGCTATTTTCTCGAATCCAGATTCATCCACTACATTATACAGAAAGTACAAAGTCGATCTGTCTTTCACTCGTGTCTTTTTCAATGCAGCAATCTGGTTCACTATTTGATGCTCATCATCCGCGAGTTCATTGTACCCGTCCTCCACTATGTCCCATACATCTTGGGATCCAAGAAGAACCTTCATCTACAAAGACCAATTGTCGTAATTGGTATTTTCTGACAATTGTGGCACACTCATCCCATTGACTACCTTTGTCATCTCTCTCACAAAAAAAAAAAATAAAGCACTCACTTTTCTCACGGTGTTTGACTCTCTCCTCTCTCTCTTAATTTCTCTCTCTCGGTACTCAAAGCATAAAGCTCTGATACCACTGATGGGTCTATCGAGGAGGAGGTTCCCTATGGGTTACACAAACACCAATAACATCGAGCCAACTATATAAGGGATCGACACCACTCTTTACCCAAAACCTTAAGGCAATGAGTTAATGGGTCTTTCATCTTTATATATTGCTCTACTTTCTCATTTCTATCCAATGTGTGAATAAGGGTTCTTCCTTTTTGTTTAATTGATGAACCAAGATCAGAGGATTGATACTTGCATGTGATGAGTTGCATGTGAGTCTTGTTTCACATGTACATATCTTTCTAGTCATTTATATGAGTCTCTACTGAATAACCATAATGATATATCCTGATCGTTCTTGTGATATTTCTATGTGAAGATAGAACATCCTACAAGTTGGAAGAGGTTTCCTTGTTAAGGGTCCTGTGAGCTTGAAGGGGTTTAGGTTTCTTTTAAGCAAGTTTGTTCGTCTCTTAGATATGGAAAACTAATTACACTATTTTAAATTTTGTATACTTTTAAATATATAATTGTATGATTATATAGTAAATTGACTGAATGATTGAAGTGTGTGCTGAATATGACTTCTTGAGTTGTGATTTGGCTCGTAAATTTCATGTTTATGTTGTATGATAAACTTTAATGAATTTGACAATGTTGGTTGAAATGTTTTGTTTGTAAATCTATTGGTTTAGATTTGATTTTGTATATTGAGACTTATAATATGAGGAATTGGCCAAGTGGTACAAGTTTTCATATTTAAAATTGTTTTGAACTAATTCACTGAGAAAAGAGTATCCATTTGATCAATTAAACAGATATAAGTTCTCTTCAATAATACAAAATATAAGTCTGATATACGGTATAGAGTTGAGCGACATCAATGTGACATTGAGTGTCTTATTTTACGAGTAGGATAGCGTTGTGTGGTACCAAGATGATGTTGAGCGCCTTGTTTTATGAATTGTTTGCCATTGAGCGGTGTCAGGGTGTTGCTGAGCATCATCCTTGTACTGCAGGTTTGGAACATTTTAAACTCAGGGCGAGCACCATAAAGTGTCGTTGAGCATAACTTTTTGTGAGAGGAATGAAGTTGAGCGCCATGACTAGAACTAAGCGTCATGGCTGTCATTGAGTGTCACCTTTTGTGAGAGAAAATAAAAATACAGAATTAAATTGTGACAAAATAAAAATACATGGACCAAATTGAGACTAATGCAATGACAAGTTACCTAACAATAATACGTGGTACTATTGGTGCCACATCACACTGTTATTGTCGTATGACACAATGTTAGCTTGACATGTGATAATTTTTTATTTCATATAAAAAATTCAAAAAAAAGTTAAAAACAAAAATTAAAATAATTAAAAATATATTTAAAAAATTCAAAAAAACCACGAACTGACACATGATACATTTTTAACAGTGTTAGTATGGAATTAACGACAAGAACCTAATTACTTCACTTTTTAAAAAATAAGGACCAATTGAGACAAAAAATAAGTGAGAGACCTATTTGAGAAAAGTCACCAGAAATAGGGACTATTTGTATGATTAAACCTTCTATATTTGATTTACGAAAACTTTTTTTGCACATTAGCTTATCTTGTTTGTTTTCTGTGGTGCATTCTTGTGTCTATGTTCTCTTTTTTGTGATGATCATCTTATTGATGTGAACATGTGAAAGTGGGTATTGAAGCATATTTGGTGGAAGACATGTTAGGTACAAACAAAGTCTCACATCAGATAAAACAAGAAATGGACATGGGTTTATATACACATAAGATACCTCCATTGGTAAGAGACCTATTAGAATGGTACCAAAAGAAAATTCGTGAGGGCTTGACCCAAAACGGACAATATCTTACTAGTGAGGAGATCTATGTGTGTGTTGAACCTCCCTACAAATGGTATCAGAGCCGATGGTTCAGGTCTGGTGACTAGGACTCAGACGAGTACATCCTTTCATGGTAAAGGTGAAGCCTAAGCAAGTGACCAGTGGCAGATAGCCAGAAAAATCATGGGAGGTGGAGAACAAGAAATGCTCAGTATGTAAGCATGGGAAGCAGACCATGGTGTACTCGAATAAGAAAAAAAGACTTTCGCTGTATGGAAGGTAGGAGAACCATAGTCCTTTGTTTGATGGGAGAATTGTTAGGTACAAACAAAGTCCCACATCAAATAAAACAAGAGATGGACATGGGTTGATATACACATAAGATACGTCCCTTGGTAAGAGGTCTTTGTTTGATGGGAGAATTGTTAGGTACAAACAAAGTCCCACATCAAATAAAACAAGAGATGGACATGGGTTGATATACACATAAGATACGTCCCTTGGTAAGAGACCTTTTGAAGTGGTACCAAAAGCAAATCCGTGAGAGCTTGACCCAAAACGAACAATATCTTATCATTGTGTTTTCTCCTTAATCGTCTAGTAGTTACCGTAATTGTTTTAGAAATATTTTATCATTACTGTTATTTAATTTTGATAACTATATTAATAATATAAATTTTTATATTTGAGACAATGTATTTTCTTTATAAATTTTATAACATTTCATTTTATCATCTTAAAACTGGAAGTTATATATATATATATATATTTTGTCAACATTTATACACAATTTTACTAACTTTTTAGCATTTTAATGACATTACTTAGAGTAAAAATTTATTAAAAAATATAATGTTTGATGCCCAATTTTTCTAATTTTTTTAGTATTTTAAGAGAAAATACTTACAGTAAGAATTTATTATTGTTTTATATAAAATGTATTTTTATTATTATTAATGATAAATAATAAATTGGTTTTGTTTATTGCTATTTTTTAAATATTTTATACCATGTAATTTATTTTAACCGTTATACTTGCAATATTTCATTATTTTAACCGTAGGCTTCAATACACGGATATATTGATAGAAGGTACTTTTTTATTACACTGTTTTCTTAGCCATAATTCTTATTAATATAAAGAAAGCATAATATTTACATAAAAGTGTCTTATTTATTTTATTTTAACTTTGATATTTTAAAGTTTTATTGAGATGAATAAAATACACAAAATATATATGTGTGTATATATATATATATATATGTAGTATATACTTGATAAAAAACCTTAAACCTAAAAAAATTATTAATTAACACGTAATCAAGATAAACAAAAAACTATAAAAGTTAAATTAATTAAACACTAAAACTATAAATATACATAATTTTGTCGACCAAATATAAAATTAAACTATTTATATAAAAATATCATATCAATATATTTATTTTTTCAATTTAAATGTACGTTTACTTTATTATATAATTTTATTTAACATGCATAATTTAGCAATTTAATTTAACTTCTTTCAATAAGTAACTATAATTTTATAGTTTTAATTAGAAACTAAAATACTTATTTTTATGTAAATAGTGTATTGTAGCCTAATGTAAAAATAATAAAAGTTAGACTTACCTAGATAATGTATTAATAATAATATTCACAATATTTTAAAAAAATGACTTCCGTCCATAAATAATAAGTAATATTATTGGGATAAATATTATAAAGGCTGTATAACAGAGAATTTCTTTTTTAGAATTATGTTATTTTAAAAACAAAATCTGCAACGTATCTTCTAATATATTCAATAAAAGGATTGAGCCATTAAATACCTATCAATGATATTTTAGAAGTGGTAGTAGTTTAAAATTACCGAGATTCGATTAATTTAATATTAATTCTTTTAATATAAATAATTTTGTTATAAACGAATTTTATGATTTGAAAACACACAATTTTTTAGAAATCACTTTTTTAGAGTTTTATAACTTTTCTCTAGGAGTTCTGTTTGAATATCAGAGACTAATAATCACAACGACAAAATCTTCAAGTATAATCGATTAGTCCCTCCAAAAGAGTAAGTTAGTTTTTATTATTTTCTTTGGTATGTCTCGTTTTCTTTGCTTGCAAGCCATAGTGTTTGCATGTGTTATATAAGTACTCTATAAGATTATCTACTGATTATAGGTTTTAACGATATACCCTAGTCATGTTTCTGTGAGTTGTAGGTGCATATAGAGTTCCTTGAACTGGTGAAGTCATCTTAGCTCTAGGGCAATTGGTAAGGGAAGCTAAATACCTTATTTTTAAATTTGTAGTAACTTGATAGTTTGAATTGATATGTGACATTGTATGTAACCATTATTGAATTTATGTTGAATTCTTTCATAATGTATTGTATGACATGAAAATGATGGTTTGGTATGGTGAATCTTAGGTGTAGATAGTTTGTTGAATTGAAACTAGTTTGGATGAGATGATGAGAAACTAGTTTTGGATTGGTCTTTTGCTCTTGACTTGTGTTTTGGTAATATGATAGAATGATGGTGAGAAATTGGTTTAAAATTGGCTGATTTTAGGATTCAAATTGTGGGTTTTGATAAGTAAAATTCTAGAGGAGTTGTTTTAGGGAGAAATTAGATGTTTGTGGTTTATTCTTGAGCCATTTAAAACTTATGTAATCATTTAGTTTACAGAAATATGGTTTATGGTGTGTTTAATATGCTGTCATATATATACATACGTAAAGAGCTTTGAAATTGGTTTAAAAGAGAATCTTGATAGGTGAAATTCTAAAGGGTTTAATGTATGAGTAAGCTTGGTGTTTCTAGCCTGTCCTTAGGTGTTTCAAGACTTGTTTAGCATCTTAGTTTACTAGAATATGATAAGAAAGGGGTAAAATATGTTATGAGAGTTTTAGAGTGTTGGTTTATTTCATGAACCTAATTCCTGACCAAAAGAGTAAAATGATATTCAATTGTGGTTGTAAATATTTTTCCGAATCAATTCTAATGTCAATGATGCTAATTTGGTCTTTTGGATGAGTTTTAGATCCTACCAAATCCAAAAATCATGTTGTTGTCAAAAATTGATAGGAATAATAAATGATTAACTATAATGATTGAGCATACAAGAATACAGAGACAACCCTTTCAATGCACTCCTCTCACCACTCAAAATCAAGATAGCAACACAAGAGATGAACACACTCAATCTCTTACAAATACCGAGAGCAATCCCAGCTCTTAAACCTGGTTATCCCCACACAAGTACACAATATAGATTGTTTAAAGAACCTGATCTTGAACACAATCTTCAAAGTGTAGAATTAATCAGAACCAATGTAGTCCAATTGTCTTTAAGAACACCTGTACACAAACTCAGAAGATTTGTCAGTATTTGAAAATGTAAACGTTATGGAAAAAGGTCTCAAGTCACACACACACACACACACACACAGATATATATATGATTTTCAAATCCTATCTCAGTATAATAGATTATGTTATTTATGTAATCTGTTATGCATTCCTTTATGTATTAACAGATTATCCTATGTATGTAATCGATTATTTAAACACTTAAGCTTGTTATTGCTTCATTTAACAATTTTAACAGATTAAGCTATTTATGTAGTGGATTAAACTATCATTTTCGTTTTAATCGATTATTAAACTTATGTAATCGATTATGTAACACTTAACCATATTAGTCATCCATTTTCCATCCTTAACATATTATCTCAATTATATAACAAATTATGGCTTTCTCTCTGTTTTAATCGGTTATGTAACCTGTATAATCAATTATAATAGAGCAGTTTGCCCTTGTTAGCTTTCTAAGTGATCTGACTAAATCTAACAAATTATATACTTTATTTAATCGATTATTTATACCAAAAATGAGATTTTTCATCTGTTTTAAACTTGAATCATTCAACATTAATGGATTCAGTCATCTAACACACACATGTTAAAGATATAAACATTTGCTATGCCATTTTGTTGTGGTTGAAACCATTATTAATCTTTTAACCATTCATAATAAAAAACAAATATATAAAGATACAAAGCTCCCCCTATCAACAATATAGTTTTAATACATATGAATGTTATAGGGATGGTAAATGTAGATTAAGTATGATGTGAAAAGGATTCCATGGGGAAATTGTTATGTTGTGTTATGTATTAAAGTAAGGGCTCTGGGATTGGGTGATGATTCTGACACTCTCAATAACTCATAATCTCAAGTAGAGACGGGTGATTATGTAGTGAAGAGTAACATGATGTTCTAGTCTATGCTCACTAGTTTTGGTCATAGATGTTTGACGGATTAACCTTGGTATATGATAGTTTGATGGAGTGGTATTATGATTGGGGTAAGTTGTTTCACCACACACATGACATGTCCTTCATGACTCCGGCATCAATATATGTATCTGGATGGTCAAGGTCTAAGCTTTGATATGATTATTCTTGTATCGCTTGTTTTATATTATAAGTGTGATATTATTGTTTTACAAATGTATGAAGGTTAGTTTGGTACTTTAGCTTATCATTTTGTCTTTGTTTGTTCTTGTGTGTGCTTGTTTTCTCTTTTACAATGATCACCTTAAATGGTGCGAACTTAGAAGAATATCCTTTGAGTTGATCCAGTGCGGGGTGTGGGCAAAGTAGAGACATAGTTAAGTTTTAGTTTTCAAGATATAACTTTTTAACTTAGAAATCTCAAGTTTCTCGTTAGTTATCATATTTGTAGTACTTATTTTAATAGTTTTATACTTGTAAAATGAGATGTTACATAATCACTTCTAGCCAAGAAAAAAAATATCTTAGACATTTTAATGAAAAAATTTAAACAATATTAATATAATGTTTTATAGTTAAATTTGATACATTTTTACTATGCAAATTAAAATAAATAAAAATATAAGATACAAAAAACTTATACATGTATTTCAATTTTCATATTAAAATAATGTGTATATACATATAATAAATAAATAAATATTCTATTTTATTATATAAATATGTTGCATTATATTTTATATTAAAAATTAAAATAGAAATAAAAATAATTAATAGTAACTATTTATTTAATTTTTAACTTAAAAATGGTATTGCATTTCATTATCTACATAAATAAACTAACATCAAATTCGTACTATTTATTTAATTTTTAATTTAAAAATGGTATTGCTTACCCTAATTAATAATAACTATTTATTTAATTTTTAATTTAAAAATGGTATTGCTTTCCATTATCTAAATAAATAAACTAACATAAAATTTTAGTACTACTGTCCATATCCGTATTTGCATTTTGTAATTGGATGGAATGAGTGGGCTTTAACTTTATAGGCCCCCTCTTTTATTGTTTCCGTTTCAACTTTAGTTGTTTTTTGAATAAGTCTGGACTTATTTTTTTACTTAATTTTGATGTGGTTAGATAGTGTTTATATAAAAAATTCAGCTAGCATGGATAGAAATAACAAATAAATCTAAATTTAACATAAATTTATAACAGTTATTCACAAAGAATAATCTTTTCGTGTATATTTTCAACAAGACTTAATACCATTTTTTATTTTATTTTGGTTAATTTTGTTCAACGATATTTATTTATTTTAGTGTTTTATGTAGTTCTATTTTTTGTAATTTATATTTAATTTAGAGTGTATACATGAGTAATAACTGAATGCTATGTTTTATTTTTTCTGACGTGACTCACCACATCATTTAATTTTCTTCCCAATACTCCTGAAGAATTTGTCACAATCATAATGTAATCAATTGGTACAAAAATCGTGACATTTTGTGGACTTAGTGGATGCTCCTACTTTGATATCTGGATGGCCTCCATCTCTACCTGACATTTTGTGGACTTAGTGCAAATTTCTCATGAACGAAGATGGTGACGAAGGTGGTACGATCTAGGTCTGAATTTTCAGCAGGTTTTGCATGAACAAAGATGGTGAGATGGTGGCATGTCCAAGGATGATGCTGTGGTCGTTGTGTTTTAAAGAGATGGTTGAAGAGACACTCTGATTTGCGGTGGTTGACAATGAAGGAGACCATGGTGGCTGCTTAGGTTTCAGAGTGTGTTGAAGAGATGACATGGTGAGTCATATCAAGAAAAAATGGAAGAGGTCATTCAAACATTACCAACTAGGAAATGCAGATACCCGCAGATAAAATCCATTACGGGTATTTAATACTTGTAGGTAAGAGGTACCCGCGGGTACCGATGCAAAATTATGTAAAAATCCTAGTTAATGTGAAATTTATAAAAAAATAACTAACTGACTGATACTATTGTGTTTTATGATAAATTGGTCATAAATGTGGTTGTAACGATAATTTACTTTATTAAGTGTTATTGAAATGCTAACTTTTATAGTTTGCTCATTCATAATATTTAGGTCAAATGATTTCATTTGTTGTTTAATTTTGTAGAAAAAATTTAAATGAGTTTCTTTATTTTTATTTGTCTCAATATAGTTTTTGTTTTGAAAATTTTAATGCAATTAAGTTATTTTCGATAGGACTGCATAAATAAAAATGTGTTCTATGTTAGTTTGAAATTTTTTTATTTTTCTAATAAAAAATATCAATTTGAATAAATTCTTTTAAAGATTATATACAAATTAAATTTTGTTTAAATTTGAAGAAGAACAAAATTGTTTAATTTTAAAAAAAATAGGACTAAATTAAGACAAAATAAAAATACAAGGACCAAATTGAGACAAAATAAAAATATAGGAACCAAATTGAGATAAATGTAATGACATATCAATGTCACATGGCACAATGTCACTTGACACATGTCAAAATTTTTATTTAAAAAAATAAAAAATACAAATAATTAAAAAAAATATTTAAAAATTCAAAAAAACTATGAGGTGACACGTGGTAGATCTTTAACGGTGTTAGTGCGAAACTAACGACAATGACTTAATTGCTTTAATTTTTCAAAAATAAGAACCCAATTGAAACCAGGAAAAAGTGAAAGACCTATTTGAGAAAAGTCACCTAGAGATTATCTTAATGTTTAAACCTATAATCTATATATAGTTATTTATTTAAAATCCTTACATCGATTCTTATTTTTTTTTGTATTATTTTAACATCATCCTTTTATACTTCAAATAAATATATATAAAATAATAAAAATAAAGTTAAAGTAAATATTTTATTTAGTTAATGAATTGGATAAAAAATAATTATTTTTTTTATTCTTATTTTAGTACTTGTTATACTTATTTGGATGATGTATAGATTATTGTTTAAGAAAAAATGACATATGTTAATAATTATGTGATGTTTAAAAGTATCCGAAAGTATGTTAACAGAGAAAAACTAATAGTTTGGTTTCAATGATTTTGGTATAACATGAAATGGAAGTAAAGACCATGATGAGGTCTAAGGAAGTATTTACCTTGTAAGTGAATATTTGGATAATTCATAATAACATTTTGGTCTAAGATATTTATTGACCGAATTTCAAATTATCTAATACCTTCTTAATATTGTTCATGTTAAGTAGTGAGTATATATCTCTTTTTATGGACCAATAAATGACTCAATGTTGCAAGTTCAACCCTTAAAGTAACCTTCACTTAAAACTTATAACTTCTCAAGCACGAAACTTAACCTTCAAACTTATCTCAAAAACTCCTCATATTCCAAACTTTTCCCTACTAAAAGCCCTAACCTATGGAACTATTACTTTTGATGAACAAGTGGTTGTCTCTTTCGAAGAGGTATACTCATATGCCAAGAGAGTTAATTTGATCAATTCCACTATGAGCAAACCCATCAAATTGTTCTTGGAGAATTGGATGGATTTGAAAGAACTATGTTCATATGACTTCAATGTTCATATCGATATTCATCATTGTTAAAGTACTTCGAGTGGGATACACATGTTCTCCCAAAGCTAGTTCTGCACCAATGTTGAATTACACAATAGTCTAACCTCCAAAGTGATTGGAAAGGAGGGGAAAGTGAATATAAAAACCATCGCACCAGCCATTGGTGGGGAAAGATACAACAACTTCTTCTACAAAGGGTGGGACGATCTCTGTGCCCACGAAGGGACTGCAGAACGACTCTTGTACCACATCAACTTCTTTAGAGATCTTTTATAGGAAAGGATATCATTTATCGACAAATACGCCCTACTACAAGGTGTTCAAGTTATAGCAAAAGGGACCACATCACTAAGCTTGTTAGATACGCCTTCTACCACTTGGTGACTGATGTGCCTTTCAACCTTCTACACCTCATCTACATCAACTTGATAAGGTCTATCGAGAACCTTCACAAAGATGTCTACTAATGCTACTATTAGTCTTTGATCCAGAGGATGGTTTCAAATCAAGGGAGTTTTGAGCACATGTTATTTGTTGATGTTCCTCTACAAGTAAGAAACAATATTGTGTTGTATAAAGTATACAAAGGTTAACACTTTGGCGTCACTAACCTCAAGTTGATGCACCTTTATGTTGATTTCAATAGGCTCTTATCCATTCCTCCTTTTGACGTTGTGAAGATTTTAAAGAAAAGAAAAGACAAACTTGCCCCTCCTCATATGAACGAAATGTTGAAAGAGATGCTAAGGTTGAAGAACTTTAGCTCAACACTGAAGGCCATCAACATAGAGATCATCATGCGTCAATGCTTGAAAAGTCATGAAGGAAAGATGCTCGAAGCAAAGGTGATAACGTCTACTGTTGATTTTGTTATGCCTAAGCTTGACGCAACGTCTAAATGCTCAAGCTCCTTGATGTTGAAGAACCAAGCCAAGAAGACCAAGGTGTCTTCTCCTATTGTACGCCTTGAAGAGTCCCAAGACTCTAATGATGGACTCGTTTTTAAGTGTCCTCGACAATCCATTAAAGCTGTTATTGTTGAACCTACTCCCAAGAAATTGAAAATAATCATTAGACACTATTTCTGAACAACGTCTAAGGTCGTATCGTCGAGCTCAACTCATGTTCAAGTTGTTATTCATATTAGCTGTAATGACAACCTAGCTTTGCAAGCTCAACCCTCACTTTCACCCTATTAAACAACTCCACCTAGACAATCCTTACTACCTCCACAATCGTCACGTACGAGAACACCTTCTCGTCAAACCACATCACCTCGCTAAAACACTCATTTTCAACCTTTACCTTGTGAGGAGTGATTAAACTTGTTGTAATCTTTTCAAAGATTAGTAAAACCTATAAAAGTGTTTAAGAGATAACTAGACATAACTCATATGGAAGTAAACTAGTATAAAAACAAGTCTTCTGTCTTGTTATCTTTTTAAAGATTTTCTAAACGCTTCTAAGAATCTTTAAATGTTCAACACTATCTGCTGACCATCTAATTCCTGCAAATAAGGTCTTAGACTAAATTGTGAAAAAAATTTAAACTCTATTTAACCTGTTTTCTAAATTTTACTTGTTATTTAAAACAAAATTACATTAATATTTTTAGAAAATACTAAATATATAAATATCCATTTACTCTTATGTGAAATTACTAACATGTTAATATATGTTTTTTTAATATACGATAAAAATTACAAATATATATATATATATATATATATATATATATATATATATATATATATGAGATTAATGTCATTTTAGGTCTCTATTTTCACTCAGAATCTCAAATACGTCTCTTTCTTTTTTTGCGTCTCAATTGGGTCCTTATTTCTGTGAAATTGGATCAAATAAAGGCTTTCCGTCAAATTAATCAAACATCGTTAAGTAGGGTGTTACGTGGCATACTACCGTGACTGAACTGTGTTTTTTTAATTTTGAATTAAAAAATGAAGGATAAATAGTGTAAAAACGTTTTAAATTAAAGACAAAGTTGGAAATGAAATAAAATTAAGTGTTGAAAGAGGGTGTTCTCTTTTCCCTCTGTTAACTATTCTTAGTGCATCTTTTCTCCTTCAAGGTCCAGTAGACATCTATTGGATTTAATTTATTTTCCGTTCATATCTGTGCATTTATCTTCATATATTTATATTCTATTTTTATATTTATATTCCGTTTATATATTGTTTCAAACAATTATATATATGTAAAATTGTACTCTCTTCTCATGGAATAAGAAATACAATTCCTATCCTTTCTTTTCTCATAACATGGTATCAGAAGAAAATTAATTTTTTATCACGTTCTTCCGCAACCAATTCTTTTCCTGATCTTCATTTTCTACCTTTCGTTCTTGGCTTTTCTGCCTTTTTCTTCTCCTTTTATGGCTACTCCCTCTGTTACTCTCGCATCGTTGCAAGATACAACACATGACTATTACATTCATCCTAATGAGAATCCTTCATTGGTGCTTGTTTCCCCGATTCTTGAAGGTCACAATTATCATGGATGGACTCGCTCGATGTCTATGGCACTACAAATGAAGAATAAATTTGGCTTTGTTGATGGTTCCATTCCTTGTCCAGCTGGTACAGATCCAATGGTTCAAGCATGGAAGCGTTGCAATAATCTAGTTTTATCTTGGATCAATCATTCTGTTTCTCATGAGATTGCTACAAGTATTATTTGGATTGACTCTGCTGCTACGGCATGGAAGGATCTCAAAGATCGTTTCTCCCAAGGTGATTCTGTTCGAATTTCACAATTGCATCAAGATCTTTATTCAATGCATCAGTCTGATCTAAGTGTTACTGCATATTACACTAAAATGAAGATTCTCTGGGATGAACTTTGCAATTTTCGCCCTATTCCTGAATGCCAATCTTCTGCTTCTTGTTGTGTTGTTTCTAAGACAATGAAGGAATATCGTGAAAATGATTGTGTTCTTTGTTTTCTTAGAGGCTTGAATGATAATTACTCTGTTGTTCGCTCTCAGATCCTTCTCATGGATCCCTTGCCTTCTTTACCCAAAATTTTTTCGATGATAATTCAACATGAGCGACAATTACAATCAGGAATTCTTTCTCAACCTCCAGTCATGGCGTCACAAGTTTCTCAATCTAAACCTTCTTTTTCTACCTTCAATGGCAGAGGTAAACCCTCTCCTGCCAATGATTATGGCCGGGGAAGATCTTCATATCAAGGTTCTTAGGCTCGTTATCAAGGTTCTCAGGCTAGTTCCTCAGGGGGAAGGTTTGGTGCACCTCGACAATGCACTCACTGTGGCAGGACAAACCACACCATTGATACTTGCTTTCTAATACATGGATTACCACCTGATCTCAAATCCAAAAGAGTCCACAATGTTACAACAGATTCTTCTACAGTAGTTCCTTCTTATAATAATTCTCCGGCACAGTCACATTCCGCAATTTCGGGACTTTCTCAAGAGCAAATTCATGGTTTATTGGCACTTCTTCCTCAATCTAATCCCACAATCCCACATTCTACTAATCTAGTGAGCTCTCATAATGCTTCCACTTCTTCCCAGGCTCAAGGTAATATCTATTCCAAATGGATTCTAGACACAGGTGCTACCGATCATATATCTAATTCTTTGTCTCATTTTATTTCTTATCATAGAATCTCACCAATTACAGTATCACTACCCAACAAGAACTCTTCATTTGCTCATTTTTCTGGCACTGTTTCACTTAGCCCACACCTTACTTTACATAATGTCTTGTTTATTCCTAATTTTTCTGTCAATCTTATTTCGGTCACAAAGTTAACTAAATCTCTATCTTGTAAACTTAACATTTCTGAATTTTCCTGTGAAATACAGGACAAGTCAACCCTGCAGATGATTGGCAAAGCTGAAGAAAGAGATGGCTTGTATGTCATGATAGTTCCTGCACCCACACCCCTTGGTTCACCAGCTGCTATTACTTCTGAGAATTCTATTGCTTGTTCTACAATAAGACATAACTCTATAGATATTTGGCACTATAGACTAGGGCATCCTTCTTTTTCTTGTTATACCAAATTACGCAACATGTATGCCACTTTACCCAATACAAAATACACGCATTGTGATGCTTGTCATTATTCTAAGCAAAGAAAATTACCTTTTCAATTAAGTACTACTGTTTCAAAAGCTCCTTTTGATTTAATTCATGTTGATATTTGGGGGCCCTATAGTACTTCTTCTGTTGATGGTTTCAAATATTTCTTAACTATAGTGGATGATATGTCTAGATACACATGGATTAAATTAATGACAAGTAAATCAGATACAAGATCACAACTTATTGGCTTTGTTTCTTATATAAAAACACAATTTGGCATTGATGTAAAAGCTGTTAGATCAGATAATGGTAATGAGTTTGCAATGACAGATTTTTATAGACAAAAAGGGATACAACATCAATTATCATGTGTTGAAACACCTCAACAAAATGGAGTCGTTGAGAGAAAACATCAACACATTCTCAATGTTGCTAGATCTTTAATGTTTCAATCCCATTTGCCCATAATTTTCTGGTCTTTTGCTGTTCGTTATGCTGTGCAACTCATTAATATTTTACCTTCCAAAGTTTTGACATATTTTTCTCCATCTCAGCTGTTACACAATGTTAAACCTGACATTACTTACTTACGAGTTTTTGGCTCACTTTGCTATGCTTCAACTCTTCAAACTCATAGAACAAAATTTCAACCTCGTGCAAGAAAATGTGTTTTACTGGGTTTTAAAACAGGAGTGAAAGGCTACCTTTTGTTAGATTTCAATTCTAGGGAAATTTTTCTATCAAGGAATGTAGTATTCTATGAAAATATATTTCCTTTTCTTACTAGTGACAAGCACTCACCTATTAATACACAAAATTCCTTGGATTTTGTCACCAAAATTATTTCACCTCCATCACCTCTTTTCTCAGAAGTTACTGATCAACCCTCTTTACCACTTACATCTCCTCCTTCTATTGTTTCCGACCCTGTTATTTTCTCTTCTCAGCCTGTTTCTGTTGAACCTGTCACTGCTACTCCACAAAGGAAATCAATTAGGCCAAAACATACACCATCTTATCTGCAGGACTATCATTGCAACATGTCATCTACTTCTTCCGCCACTCAGTCATCCACAGGTACCTTATATCCTATCTCTTCATATCTATCATATGATGCATTATCATCTCTTCATAAATCATATGTCCTTAATCTTTCCCAAGTTAGTGAACCTAAAACCTATAACCAAGCCATCAAACATGATTGTTGGAGAAATGCCATGGATCAAGAAATTGCAGCTTTAGAAAATACCAAAACTTGGGTTTTGACTGATCTACCTAATGGAAAGCAACCTATCGGATGTAAATGGGTATACAAAATAAAGAGGCATGCTGATGGGAGTATTGAACGATACAAGGCAAGACTTGTAGCCAAAGGCTACACACAACAACAAGGTTTAGATTACTTTGAGACTTTTTCACCTGTTGTCAAACTCACAACAGTAAGATTGGTTCTAGCTTTAGCAGCTTCCAAACATTGGTATTTACATCAACTAGATGTAACTAATGCCTTTTTACATGGGGATCTAGATGAAGAAGTATACATGTCTCTTCCTCTTGGTTATAAATCTGAAAAACCAGGACAAGTTTGCAAGTTGTTGAAGTCTTTATATGGACTCAAACAAGCCTCTAGACAATGGAATTACAAGTTGACAACTACTTTACTTTCTTTGGGCTACACACAATCAAAATCAGATTATTCACTTTTTGTCAAAAGTGATTCTGGTCATATTACCATCTTACTTGTTTATGTAGATGATATAGTTTTGGCAGGTGATGACATCCAGGAAATCCAAACTGTGAAGGCTCTATTGAATGCAAAGTTCAAGATTAAAGACTTAGGCCAACTCAAGTATTTTCTGGGCTTAGAAATTGCAAGATCTCAACAGGGCATTAATTTGTCACAAAGGAAGTATGCTCTAGAGTTACTAGAAGATGCAGGATTGTTGGGGTGTCAACCTGTTTCTACTCCTATACAGCCAGGCACAAAATTTTCCAAGACAGAAGGGAAACCCTATTCAGATGTGCAGGCCTATAGACGACTTCTTGGCAGGTTACTATATCTAACCAACACAAGACCAGATTTATGTTTCGCTGTTAGTACTCTCAGTCAATTTCTTTCCAATCCTTTGGAAGATCACTATGCAGCAGCAATAAGAATCCTGAGATATATCAAGAACAATCCAGGACAAGGATTATTCTTTCCCTCCAACACAGAACATGCTCTCAAGGCTTTTAGTGATTCTGATTGGGCTGCTTGCCCTGACACTAGAAGGTCTGTGACTGGTTTTAATGTGTTCTATGGTGCATCATTAATTAGCTGGAAATCCAAGAAGCAAGGTACTATATCTAGATCATCAACCGAAGCAGAATATAGAGCTTTAGCTTCCACAACATGTGAAATTCAATGGCTTCTGTATTTGCTCCATGATTTGAAACAACCTCTACCACAACCAGTTTCTCTGTTTTGTGACAATCAATCTGCTATACAAATTGCACAAAATCCAGCCATGCATGAAAGAACAAAGCATATTGAAATTGATTGTCATCTCATAAGAGATAAAGTTCAAGCTGGTGTAATTAAGCTCCTGTCCATTCCTACTTCAGCACAACTTGCAGACATTCATACTAAAGCTTTGCATCCAGCACAATTTCAATCTTTGTTGTCCAAGCTGAGCATTAAGGATATATATGCTGCAGCTTGAGGGGGATATTGGATTTAATTTATTTTCCGTTCATATCTGTGCATTTATCTTCATATATTTATATTCTATTTTTATATTTATATTCCGTTTATATATTGTTTCAAACAATTATATATATGTAAAATTGTACTCTCTTCTCATGGAATAAGAAATACAATTCCTATCCTTTCTTTTCTCATAACAACATCACCATACCCAAAATCCTAAAAAAAATGTTTCCCTTTTTGTCCATACAATGATTCCTCCAAAACCAACTTTCCCGAAATTCTCCATGATTCCAATTTCATCTTCCAATCTTCATCCCATTACCATTCTTCTTTTCAAGTAAACCTCTCAAACATCTACACAACAATCATCCATCATCATAACTTTATCTTCTTCCACCAAATTTACAAAAGAAACCACAAATTCTAGAACACAATACCTTCATCTTCAACTCCCATAAACAAAATTCATTTTCTTTCTTTAATTTTTTTCTCACGCACGCAACCTGAAACACCTCATCCCGCCAATAAGTTTCTACAATTGTCCACTATAACAACCACAATTAATCACTTCCAAACAACAATAATACAAATCAGAAACTAAACTTTAAAGAAGAAAATGAAAGGGATTCTCTCTCGGATTTACAACAAATTAAAGAAAGAGTTCCAGCAAAACTTGGAGAGACGAAGAAACGTTTCTCTGTTGCACTCTGATATGAAAGTTTGAAGGAGAAGCGGCACTGGTGGCACGTTCTTGCTCCAATGGTGGCTCGCGTGGGGAAAAAAAGAAGCTGGAATGACGGTGTGTGGTGGCACTTCCAACATTTAATTTTATTTCATTTTCCACTTTGCCCTTGTTTAAAAACGTGTTTTCATTCTTTACAATTCATTTTTTAATTTAAAAATTAGAAAAAATACAGTTCAGAAAACTTTAAACTATACTCAAATTTTATCTTATCTATATTATTATTTTTATTTTGGTGACTTTTCATTTTTATGAAAATTTATTATGGTTCTACAGTAACATGTATAAGTACATCCTCAAGAAACAATCTTTCCGCCTCTGGGTTGTTTTATGGTTCTTCTCTGAAACACGCGTTTGCGCTCTTATGCTCTTATTGTTTTCGTCGAAATGGCATAAACACGAGACGCAGCCGCCACTGATGGGGTTCCCAAAACGCCCGCAATAAAGGAAGTTAGACCCATTTCCTGCGTTAGCTGAACTTCCGAAAACCCTGACTCTGAATCTCTACCGAAATCAGCAAACTCCGGCCCCTCACATAAATGGATGAACCCCTACATCCCAGCGTCAACATCGACGACGTGATTAACAACACAAGGGTCATCGCCGTCGTTGGCAGCCCTCAGCTGGTCGCAGGAAAAGGGGAGCGAGGGTTCTCCGGCGGCGTGTGGAAAACGTCTTCTTGGAGAGCAAAGTCATGTGAGGCAATTGCGCGAGGGTTTCGAGTCATCTGAGGCAAAGTCCAGGAGTCAAAACAAAAATACAAAAACTGGCGGTTCAACCCATTTTTAAATCCCAAATAAATAAATAAATAAATATAACGCAATGTCTAAATTTCCGTTTGTAATGTTGGTGTTATTTAAAGTTTTAGAAACATTATTCTCGCAAGTTTTAGCATGAAAATAATTAAATTGGGGCAAAACAGTTTAGTTTTTAGAAAATGAGGGTTTCATTTTAA
Organism: Vigna umbellata; assembly: GCF_029865625.1. Classification (NCBI taxonomy): domain Eukaryota; kingdom Viridiplantae; phylum Streptophyta; class Magnoliopsida; order Fabales; family Fabaceae; genus Vigna; species Vigna umbellata. Next base: position 57,461,425 of record NC_142167.1, read on the forward strand.
ATAATTCTGAAAGTATAGTATTCAGACTTTTGTATTTTTTTTCATAAGTTTTAATTAATAAAGAACAGTTAGAGAATCGTTTTTTAATTACTAATGAAAGTCACGTGCAAGACACGCTATTTAACTTTTAAGCCTATGCTGTCAAGTGGAACTGTAATTTCAAGCTTTCAATCTTATATGTGATGGTTAGTGTGGACTTTGAATTAGGATTTACTCAGATTAATTACTGCAATGCTAAGTTTCTTACATTCAACACAATATGATGTTCAAAAAATAAGTAAATGATACCCTCACTTATGTATGCATTATTAATATTTTCTTTCTTTCTTTATTTAAAGTTTGTCAATAAAAAAATTAGAGAACTTTCTCCCGTCTCCTACATTTTATTTTACGCGTAGTTTTTAAAATGCTTTTTCCTTCATTTATTTATACTTTAAATTTCTTATACATGTATTAATTGTTTTAAATAATTTTTTTAATCATGAATATCGCTTCCTACATTATGCTTTTTAATCTATTATTTATCTAACTGTTATATTTGATTGTCTATAAAAAATAATAATTTAGTCAAGTAAAATATCGAAAAATGATATAATTTTAACTTTCATTTCTTAATTCATGGGTTGTGGTGTGGACCGACCTAACAAAGAACGATGTAGAAATAGAAATAATTTGAATTATTAGTTACGTTTAAGACCCTAATATACGCCATTACAAGCTAGCAGACCTATAATTTCAGCAATAAACTAGCATGTGTATGCACGGGACTTTCCATTTTTATTTTTTCTTGAGAATTAATATAATTGTCATTATATTTGTCTAAATTAATTTAAGGAATATATATTTAACTATTAAGTTTTATATAATAGAATTGGATATATGTGGATAACTCGTTTTAAAAATTATTTTGATGGTCTCCTATCTTTAAACATGTGAAAGAATGATTAGAAATTTTAAAAAAAAGATAAGGAGCTCTGAAAGGAAGAAGTTCAAACAGACTGTGTAAATTAAAATAATAAAATTTACTTATAAAAAAATATATTTATATTTTAAATTTTAATGTTAAAATAATCGAATTTCATCTAAAACACGCTATTAATTTTAGAATACAATTTTCTAAACTATTATAAATAGACATGGGTCAAAATTTTAAGTGAAGGTGAATTAAACTATGCAAAAACAAAAAGTCGTTTTCTATTTCTCTTCAATTTATTTATTTTTCTAAATTTTACAAAAATATTTTACATAGACTTTGAATTTTGATCTAAATTTTTTATGGAAGATTTTCATTATTATTTCATGCTTTCAACAAATTTTTATGTCATTTGAAGTTCTTTTAAATATACTCTCACTTTTATCTTAAGTTTAGATACATATGATGTAAAGATTAACAAACACCAAACAAAAATGAAAGTTTATCAAAAATCCAAAATGAACTAACCTTGAAGGTGGATTCGACGTCGAAATAAATCATTGTTGCCGATGAGGGGTAAAAGAGAAAGCACTCATACTCCAAAGAGTACATGTGCACAAAACCAATCAGTCAAAACAAAAGAAAATTATACCTAAAGTAATTAATCAATGTGCATATTTGTTTAAAATGAAAGAAAAATTATCTGTGTTGGTCGCTAAAAGCTTCTTCATATAAGGGTTTGAGCAGAGAAAACTCAAAAACACAAAAAAAGTCACGAATGAAGAAAAGAGCAACAACACAGAAAATGGAGAGAAAAACACAGAAAATACGAATAAGAAATGTGCAAGATGCTTTGTTATTTTGCAAATTTAACCCAGGAACACATATTATCTTAGTTATTTTATTAATCAAAACAATAAGGGTTTATAGCCTTAATTTTACTAAGAACTATTGCATAAAGCCTCGAAAAGAAATATTTTCAGTGACAATTTTAAAATTTGTTTCAAACTTTATGCCTCAGTTCACAATAAAATCAAAGCAAAAATAGTCTATGGTACTGGTTTTCAAAACAACTAAGGTCATAGAACTGGCTAGAGGACTTCCAATTGAAAAGTCAACCTGCAACATCAGGAACTTATGATAATGGTTCTGCATAGAACCAAAGCCATAGACCTTGTACAAAGCCCTTGTTAGTTTCACAAGATCCTATGATAGGAATTTTGTAAATAATTGATGCCATAAGCTTCAGTTTGAAAAGGCATGGTTATTTGGCATCTTTTAGGCTTCAATTTTTGTTTAACTGAGGCCAAAAACAACATATGACTTCAATTTTTTAAGAACCAAAACCTATATGTTCGTAGAAATTGCAAAATTATCACCACTCCTTTTTATGCTTTGATTTTGTTGAAACTAAAGTATAATAGACACGTTAGGAACTCTCTCTTTTTCACTAGTGTCACCTCCTAACAATGTTAATATACTCATTTATAAAAAGATTACATGATTTAATTTAAACAAAACTCACGACAGGTAGTATTTTTAAATGCATATAACACAAATTTAACCATATAAATTCATTTAACACTGAAACTTTATTACACCAAAAACAAATATTAAGATCAAAATAAATGAAAGCCTACCAAAATGGTAATTAAAAAAAAAATCAAAATGTTCAATTTTCAAAAACACAATAGTAACTAATTTTTTCATCTGCTTAAATAAAAATCGTTCTAATAAAATTTATAACCAACCCATACTATTAATTTATAAAGCTAATGATGCTTCATATTACTTTATAATGAATGAAACACTAGAGTAAAAGATAATTGAAAGCAAGTGCTTGGTTTCAACGTCAGTAGGTAATTAATAAAAAGTAATCAACAAAACATTAATAATTGGTCGCAAGCTACTTAAGAAGATCTCTATTTTATTTAAATAAACTCTTTATTAAATAATAGTTTATTCCTAACGCATATCTAAATTTTATATAGGTATCAACAAAGTATTCAGCCTATTAAAAGTGTATTTAGACTTTGGATGTATGTTTGACACGCCTTAACTTCAGTCTAACATTTACCTTTATACTTGTCATTGTGTTCAAAGTGTGACTTCAATTTTTGGACCAAACTTTCATTAAAGAAGCTATTGGAATAACTTTTTACATCAATACCCATGTTATTTGTTCGGTGCTATATCTTTCTTTAGTTTATGTTATATGAATCATTAAATCGTTTAAGGATTCATATATGCACTGTATTTGAATTTCATGTTATCGTAGTTATTCATTAGTACGTTGCATTATACTATATGGTACAAATTTATGCTATTTATAATGGTAATTTATTTTTCATTTAATAAAAACTATTCGAAGGAAACAAACTCAATGCTTAACTTTAGTACATAACATTATTATGATACGGTGGAAATATAGTGACCAAGGACAAGTCTTTCTCATAATTCACAATTTCAAAATCAAAAACCCAAATAAATTAGACGTAAAATTTACTTTAATATAACGTGATAATTACTTTCGCTTTGCGATGATGACTGCCATAGATATTATTTATACAATTTTACAGAGTTAATATTAATTTTCATTTCTAATCTCGAAGACAAATGGCTGTATAATAACATGATAATTCAGTAATTATTTGTGATATATAAATACAAGTTTAGCATCAAAATTATATTTACAAACTTTTTGACGATATGCTACGTACGGTGGGAGATAGGAGTGCGAGGGTAAAATATTTTGTTTATTTATACACTAAATGGCCTTGTTTTTGTGAGAAGGAATTTGTGAAATAACTAGATTTGACAGAAGTAAAAATCTAGAAGATCAAACAGTGTCGAATTTGGAAGCACATTTTTTCTGCGTTTGTTGCTTGCGTTTCCATGGGACCACTTGCTTAAAGCTTTCATAAATGCTTGCCTGCAGTTGTAAAATTATAATTATATGATGAGATATCAACCTAACCCACCCATTGCAACAGAGGACGATTAAATACACAGACGGTGCAGCTAAAAATAAAAATAAAATATCTAACCAACCAACATGGACGAACCAATTATGCAAGAATTTATGTTCATAAGTCTCAGGATAATGTCCAACATTTCAACCAAGAGAAAATACTGTTCCTTCAAAATCACCTTTCATCATTGACTTGTATGATTTGCAAGATCTACAAAAGTATTATGATGGGGATGTTCTCAAAATGTTTTTTGTTTTTTCCAAAAGCCAACAAGAATTTCTCAACCGCAACTACTAGGAATATCTGAAAGTAGAAATAAATATATTGATACAGGTTTTTATATAATATTTTGACCCAACATATATTATTATTTTTATTAAATTTAGAGTATCTCAATATAATAAAAAATAAATAATAAATCAATAGAAAAATAATATATGTATTGTATCAAATGTTCAGAAAAAGATCTGAATCAGAATATATTTTTCCATAAATTTATTATCTGTGTACTGTAACAATTACACTTATTTGAGGTGTTTTATAGTGGCGCAGGCAACGACACTGACGCTTTTTCTTCGGCCAGGTATAGTGAAAGTCCAGCCCAAATGTTGTTATCGTTTGACTGTTTTAATCTCTCGACTCAGAAAAAGTAACCAAATCTTTCCATTCTTGCGTAGTTGTAGGGTAAGGTACACTTATCTTAAGAAAATCAAAGACGGAAAGTACTCTCAAAAATCGAAATCACTAACTTTTTTCTTACAGTGAAAATAAAAGACAATAAGCTTTTATAATTTCGGTGGCCTTATTTTAAGCCACCTATATAATATGATTAAAGCAAACATCAATATTTATATAGTCTTAGTCAAACAGCACTTTTCTCCATCAAAAATCATAATGCATACCTAATACCTTAGCTGGCTCTGCTTTATGCATGCATGATTTGGATAACATGATCCTTTAGGCGACTAAAAAAATGTGATAAGTTGTTTAAACGTACACAACTATTCATATTTATATTTATATATATTAAAGAAATTTGACACAATAATCCATGATTGAAAATATATAAAACAACGTATACTGAATAAATGAAGAAAACTACAGTAAATAATTTCCGGCAAGGGTAAAACGAAGCGATTGTCGATTTCAGAATATGACTTACCCATAACTGTGACCTTTGCTTGGAGAGAGTCCAGAAGGTTCCTCTTCTGGGAACCCTTGTGATCTTCACGTTAGACATTGTAGAAGAAGAACAGTGAGGTGAAAAGTCAAAACTGCCCTCGCCGTCGTCGGTTGTAATCTTCTTGTAGCCGCCCCACCTCGAGGACCCAAAGTTGGAATTCCAGTAACCCCTGGGAGTCCTATAGGAGGTGGTGAAGGACACGGCTCGGCCCACGTAAGGCCCATCCAAGACGGTTGTAGGAGAAGGCCCGTCGACGTTGGTGTCCAACAAAAACAACAACCTGGGAGGCAGCTCCAGTGTTTTTTTAACACTGTTGTCGGGCTCCGAGTCGGTGTGGGAATACCTGGGCTTCCCCGGTGCTTCCTCCCACTTGAAAGGAACCGAAATCGTGTTCTGCGGCGGCGACAGCGGAGGAGGAGTGTCCGCCGCCATGTTTGGCCGTGAGATCAAGAGAGGAAGCTTTGTCGGCGTGTAGGTTGGTTCGTGAACAAGATCACACTTGTTCTCGGAGTCTGACTCCATCATTGGTTGCTGTTACTGATTCTCTCTCTCTTTCCAAGAGTGAGAGTGTGGAGGTAGCTAAGTAGCGTGGTGGTAGGGGCAGCTTGTGATGAGATAGTGAAATGGGTCTGTGTGGTTTTATAGAGATGGAAACTTGTCGTTGAGTTAATTGGTAGAGAGAGAGAGAAAAGGAGTTTATGTGCATTGTGGTTGTTATGGAGAAGTATAAGGAGTGTAATATGGTCCTTTGAAAAGTCATGGAGATGACATAAATTACGTGTGTTTGGTTTGCGACCTAGTTGTGGACTTTTTGGTAGTAAAGATGAGAAGTATAGAAAAAGGAAAAGAACAAGTCACACTCTATTCTACCCCAATTGTAGGGTAACCGCAGGTACCACTTGATGCAAATCTTCACTCTCTCCTTCATAATTCACCATACTCACATCACTACTACATCATTTTCACCATTTCCATATACAATTCACCTTAATAACTTTCACTTTAAAAAAATAATTAAAATTGTAATTAAATATTAAAAATAATATTTACTTTCAACACTCAAAATACTACATCTATGATTTTTTTTTATAAAGTCAAAATACTACATTTATTCACATGTTTTATCCTTTTGGATAGGTTAATCCATAAACGTGAGTGACAACTTCCTTGATACATAATTTATTATTGACTAAAATTTGTCAAAGGTTTAAAATTAAAATAGAAAAAGTAATTAAGAAGCAAAATCCATATAAATTATATTTTTAATAATATTCATGAATAATAAAAATGTAATAAAAAATAATAGTTGTGGGTGTATAATTAGTGTATCCATTTCTTTATTTAAATGTGTTTTGTCCTTGTGTTGAAATAGTAAACATGAAAGTGAATCATGAAGACTGTAAGATACATTATCATGAGGTTTGGTTAGGCACATCTTCCTAAAGATGAGTTAGCTAGATACGTATATTGAGGAGTTTTTCTTTTAATATCTGTTTCGTACGCCTCAATAATATTATATGATTTAGATCTTTCCGCAATTTATTACAAGTTGCGCTTAAAAGGAACAATAATTCTAATGAAAAATATACTACAATAAATTAATAAATTAAGTATCAATATATTTATTTTTAGCATGCACTGAGAATCTAAACAGAAGTTGCACTTTTATATATTTTTTGAGTTAGAAGGAAGAGACGTGGACAAATTCTATTTGATACATTTTACAAACAAGAGTTTTATTCTTAATGTGCATGCAGACTGAATGCCATTATTACGAGAGAAGCTTGTCAAAACGAAATGGCCACTGGCAGAGTCAAAGAAAAGAACATGCCTTTATGATGAAGTAGAAATGAAAAAAAAAAGAAGAAAACATTTATGAAAGAAAGAAGAAGAATAATTAAAATTTATGCTAATTATTCATTTGATCTGGGGGCTGTAAAGGAGTTTTTATTTTTTTATTGTTGATCCCAGAATCTTTTGAGGTAATTTTCTAAATACTTTACGTTCTCCATGAATAAGATTTGGGATATGAAGACAATGAATGTGTTTTTTCTTTTAAAATGGGATAAATTAATTTTAAATTATTAAGCATAATGCAATGCACACGATTCTACATCTAAAATTATATAATAATTAAAAGGTATATATATATTACAAAAAGAATTGATGGAAGGTACGTGACATAAACACTAGCCAACTAGGAAAAAAAGTTGGATCCGACAAAAAAAAAGTTCCAGCTAATAAAAGTTGTAAAGGAAACAAAAGGAAGGGATAAGAGAATACCAATGCACTAATACTAGGTCCTTTTCACTCTATCTTGTTTGGCACCATTATTTTATATATATAAAGATATTATCTGTTAAAATAAAGTTGCATGATAAATAAAATGACGATTTGAAAATTATATAAAAATATAAACTTGAATTTTTTATATTTCTGAAAAGTGGTTTAATTTATAGAAGTTTTCATTTAGTTAAATTTATTTTTTGAATAACAAAGTTATTGAAATTTTCGTTTTATAAATTTCTCATTAATTGGTACGAATTGATCCTACACATGATCATAACAACAATGAGATAATAAAGACTCCATCGTGAAATTAACTTTATTTTCTTTTTTCTCTCTATTTATGTAGAAAGACCACTTACTAATTTTATTTCTTTTATTATATTTGTTATGTTTTGATGGTTTATTATTGAAACCATGGTTCTCACGCGATGGCCAAAAAATGTTTTTGATGGAATTTTATTATTTTAAAATACATCAATCATTTTTATATTAATTTTAGTCTTCTTTTTTTTATAATTTCATTCATTTTAAATGTTTATTTTTTTTTAACTTTTATTCTGTATTTGGTTTTCTTTTTCTTGTTTTTATTGAAGGAATTAAAGTGGGTTTTAATAAAATTCCGAAAAAGAAAGCATGATAGACCAAATAATTGGGATACAAACACTACAAAAAAATAGATTTTTACCGGGGGTTATTTTTTTCCGTTTCCGGCGGTTTTAACCCCCGGAAAATATGTTACCCGCGGTTAGGAAAACCGGTGGAAAAACCTGCGTCGCTAAGTAGTTACCGACGATTTTAAAAAACCGCCGCAATTAACGGGGGTTTTGAAAAACCGCCGGTAATAGTGGAGGTTTTACTAAAACCGCCGGTAGTAGTGGGGGTTTTACTAAAACCGCCGGAAATAACCAGGGTTAAAACCGCCGGTACTAATGGGGTTTCTAAAACCGCCCCTATTTATAGGATTTGTCTATCCGAGGTTCTAAAACCGCCGGAAATGTGTACAATTTTTTTTTTTGGTTTTTGACTGTAATAAAATAGGATTGTGATAAAATTAATTTTTGTTAATGAAAAGATAATGAAATAATATGAACTAAAGTGAATATTATATATAAAATAAACTACATTGTTATATGTTCATACAACTAATTGTATTGTTCATGTATTAAAAAGAAAGATGTTCAATAATAAATTAAAATACTAAAATATGACTAAGATGTTCATTACATTACTAAAAAGAAACAATATAAATTTCTCAGAGGTCTCTTCAGTTGCCCAGTTCCCTCAAACTCCTCCAACTAATTGTCTCAGTTCCATTTGTTTGGGAAGAAAACCCAGAAAACCTCTTCCTAATTTCTCAGATCCTATGGTTTCCCAAACCCGAGAAAATACTCATTCATGTAGCATCATCTTCAAGTTTTTCTATTGCATGCAACTTTGGCCCGATGGCAAAGAAAAAGGAACCTGCAATTATGACAGTGAAAGTATAACTAGTTTAGACCTTGAAGCTTTTACATTTGATGCAAAACAGTCATTTGGTTCGGTTCCCTCAATACTTCCAAACTGTGTTGAGCCATCA
>NC_142168.1:231721-286500 GCF_029865625.1 Vigna umbellata
GCGTGTGATTACTCAACTCTAGTGTGTTCATCCCGCATGCTTATTAATGTAACTTCCTTGTACTGTCTTTTTCTTACAACTTTCTCCTTTGATTCCACTAGGTTAGTTCCCAATGAAGTTACTTTTCTTACTAGACATTGGTAACTTAAGTTGAATGTACATGAGAAAAAAGTTTGAAGGAACGTTAACTTAAAAAGATTGTTACATTGGACATGTGTTTGGTTTCACGCTATTGGAACTAAATTTGAATATCTAAGTTTCCAGTGTAAAATGGAGAAGTTATTTAAATTAGTTTTAGTTTGATTCAACATGTCATACATCTGAATGTGCAAGATTTAGATTGCATTCTTTCTATGCCTAATGTAAGGATGAGAACAATTACAGATTTGAGAATCTATTTAATATTTTTTAATATACATCAAATATCTTTTTGATAATAGTAAGAGACAAATAATTTTATAGGGATTAGTCATGAGTTTTGTCCTCTCCCTCAAAATATCTATCATAATCAAGAATTTTAATTCTATAGATACTTAAAAAGGTCAACTATTTACTAAATGTTTTAGTTTAGTTTATTTTACTTCTTTAAAATGACTTTCTTGGGAGTAATCAGTTTTATGGTCTTTTATTGGTTGAATTTAATTTGCATGTATATAGGATTAGTCAACACTGACACTTGAGGCTTAACAGTAAATATTTGTAACCAAATGATTAAAATTCTAAGATAAATAAGATTAGAAAAGATGGATAGGAAAACAAAATTAAAGAAAACTTAAATTGAAAATATAAATAGGCTTTATAACTTTAAATTTTCTTTTTATAGTCACTGGTAATTTTTTTTACATCCAATTTTTTTATTATATTTTGTCTTGTTAAATGATGTCTTGAATTTTGTCATTAGGTACAGCACCGTTCCCATTTCACCTAATTCTCGATCTGCTAAAAAGATATTGTCTTTGCTTTTGTAATTGACAGTGTTGTGTTATGGATGAGTGTTGTCTTTGGGTTTGTTGGCAATTCTAGTTGTTGCAGACATATACATTTTTGTTTTATTCAATTTTGCTCTATTCTACGGGGAGCGAAAAATGAGAACTTGAATGTGGGATTATGTTTGACTGTTCTTCAATTTCCATATATTTTTTATTTTACATTGCTTGGGTCCATTTTCTAGGTCACTTGAAGTTTGAGGTTTGTGTCCATTTTACATGTCCCGCTTTTGTGTGTATTTCAAAATCATCGGCAATCAATCATTCTTTCACAATTTATTTTGAAATTCCAAACTCTGAACATATTTTGGTGTTAATAAGGTTGATTGGGTTGCTTGTTTTGTTGGCAGTGGGCACTTTGTTGCAGAGGACAAGCTCTTGGTCTGAGTGAATGATCCGATGTTGGTCTTGGCATGCTGCTGGAGTGATCTCAAGGCATAATTCCACCTGCACACCCCCAGTTGATCCTTCAAGGCCTCCACTGCCCCAATGCTGGATGTAACAATCCAAGCTCTGGTTGCTGCACTCATGATAACTGCTATGACTTTTTGATGAAAAATTGGTATGTGTTTTTTGGATGTGTTGATTGAGTGGTTTGTTCGTTTCTATATATATGTGGGTGATTGAGTGATTTTCAGGATGGTGGTTAATGCCAAACCACAGGCTTGATCGTTTCTATATATATTTATGTCAATCAATGTACTTAAGTTATTTATAATGTATTAAATTTAGGAACTTAACTTTGACTGTAAAATTAAGGTAAATGTGTGGTCTATGTAAAATGCAGTTTAATCTTTTATAGCTTTTTGTTTTGCTCTGATGACTATGATTTTTTCGGCTCAATGAAGACTATCTTTGTATCATTCTTCACTCTGCTAATTGTGTTTGTCTTCACAGTTACTGCCACAAAGTCATCAAAGGGCTTAACTTGTGAGCAGGAAAAAGCCTTAGCGAAGCAATGCTTAGATTATCTAACCAAGAAAAGTGATGCCCCTTCAACTTCTTACTGCTATGGGATGAAACAAATCATATTTTCATCACCTATGAAGGAAGAAAAACGTGCTGCTTGTAAGTGTCTAAAGGAATCAGGCTCTCAGGTTCCTAACCTAGATAAAGACAGAGACAATAATCTTTGCAAAAAGTGCAAAATCATGTCCAATGACTTGAATTACCAAAAGTAAGACTTCTTTTTACGTATACAATTAATGTTAATAGCTTTCACTCATTTGTTTTTTCCTGACATTGCTTTTCCTTTCTTTTCTTTTTTTTCAGACTTGATTAAGCTAGGAACTGTGGATTATGCTGGGAATTTTCTATTTCTGTTGAACTTCTCTCAAACATTTTTTTTTCAGACTTGATTAAGCTAGGAAATGTGGATTATGTTGGGAATTTTTTATTTCTGTTCAACTTCTGTCAAACATTATGTTGGGAAATGTGGATTATGCTTTGTAGTTTTATTTTATTTTTATCAGTATATGAAACTATTAATTATTGGGTATAAATGTGAGATCATCTAATTTTTTTTTTTAAAAATTATAATTATATACGGATTTATCCGTATGTAATTTATATACGGATTTTACATACGGATTTATCCGTATGTAATTTACATACGGATTTTATATACGGATTTTTCCGTATATAATTTACATACGGATATATCCGTATATAATTTATATACGGATATATCCGTATATAAAATAGCTACGACAGTTTTATATACGGATTTTTGTCCGTATGTAAGTCGTATGTAATCAAGTGTTATATACGGATTTTGGGTCTTATATACGGATTTTGGTTGTATGTAATTCAATTTTTTCTTGTAGTGACCACGAATGAGTTCATTGATCTGATTGTAGTTGAAACACAAGGTCACAAGTAAAAGAGTCGCGTTACGGATGAGTTCATTGATGTGGTTGTAGTTGAGGTACAAGGAGAGAAGTAAAAGAGGGAAGTTGATGATATACCACCATAAAACCTCAGGAGCAATGAGAATCCACATAAGTGCTTCACATCCAACTACACCAGAGACGTTGAATATGAAATTAGTTGGCCGGTTCGTTTGAGCTGTTGAAGCAAGTACGTGAGAACATGCTGCTGTGAGGAAGAGCAACACAGTTGGAGTTGAACGTTGGAAGGGGTTGGTGTTTAAACCTCCATACTTAATACCTATTGAAGTCAGTTCCAACGCCATCAGAATACTATAACCTTTGTTCTTCATGGTGCCAGAAGAAAAAGAGAGAAGAGGGATGTTTTCAATCGGAGAAAGAAGATGGTGTTTCCATTATGACTCGTTATGGAAAGCATGGGAAGGTATTTAGTGAGAAAAGAAGATGGTGTTTGCGAACATCAGAATACTTTATACTTTATGTTCTTTACAATTTTCTTCTGAAAAACATTAAATTCAAAGATTTTATTTACCAAACTGCCACTGTATAGCTTTTAAGTCTCTATTTTTTATAAGTTTTTACTTTTTATAAACAGACCTAAATTTAGAGATTTTATTTACCACACTGCCACGGCATGGTTTTTAAGTCTCTATTTTTTATAAACAGACTTAAATTTAGAGATTTAAAAAGTTTATTTTACTAGTGCAGTCACATCCTACATCACAGACAAGCTTAATTATTTTCTTAATTTTATATATTGATGTAAATCATTTAAATTTATTTTTTAAAAGATTAAATTTAAAATTAAAAAAATATGTATAGATATTAATAGATATCTGAAAATATAAAAATGAATAAATTCTATGAATGACACTGGCTAAATATTTGGAAACAACAGTGTTGAACACTTCACTACTTCTATATTTTATAATAAAATGTTTTTCTTTATTCTATTTGTATCATTTCTAGTTCTTATTATAATTTAAGACTTATATTAATAATAATAGAAATAAAATTATAAGAATAAAATATAACTTTTATAATTTAAATTTAAATATTCTTAGTTATAAAATTATTATAAATAATATAAATTAATTAAGATATGCAATAATTTTTATTAAATAAATACTAATAAGTATCATTTATTAATTTATGATGTTTATATTATTTTATAATATTAATTTGAAATTCCTAATTTCAAATTAATACCTATTGAAGTTGGAGTTGAATGTTGGAAGGGGTTGGTGTGTGAACCTCCATACTTAATACCTATTGAAGCCAATTCCAAGGCCATTAGTACAGTATAACCTTTGTTCTTCATGGTCACAGAAGGAAAAGTGAAAAGATGAGAGAAGGAATATGTTTTCACTTGGAGACGAAAATATTATTTTATATTGCAAAAGAAATCATGATTCGCAAACTTTCGTTTATGATGACGCATGTTACAACATTTGGTTGTCGTATGCAACATGCAAGTCACATGCAAGTGGTCTCGTAAGGTGAAACAAATGGAGGTTGATGCTGAAAAATACCCTTATAATCCGGGTTCACATCCATTATTCTTTATGAATTGACATTCAAGAAAGAGGGATATTTTCACTTGGAGATGGGAGAGAAGAGTGTGTTTCCTTACTCCACTGAGTCGCTATGGGAAGAAGGAATTGAATTTATAGTGTGAAAAGGGAAGGTTGTGAAAAGAGAAGTTCACTAGCTGAATAAATATTATTTAACACATTTAAATATTTTATATTTATTTGATATTATTTTTACTTATTTTTTATTTTCTTTTTTCTTAAAATAATATAAAAATTTATATTTTTTTATCATTTTATTCTTATAATCTAGGTCAAAGGAATATAAAAGTGTGTAACAGTGTAAGTTGGTACGTTGGCACCTAACTTGCAACATGAAAGTGATTAATTAAAGAGGAATGCCCATACTCTTTACTTTAATAACCCAAATCTATAACCTTAAAATTACTCATTATTGGTTTAAGTCTCTTGGTCTTACTTCCAAAATATTGGTCACACACATCATTCTTTATGACGTGTCACCCACGATGTGGTTTTAAGCCTTACTCGTTACAGTTTCCAGGGTTTGCAGTGTGAAAATAGGGTGTTTTTGTAGATGGAGTTGCTCTTGCGAACAGTAAGTTAAGAACGCGCTATATGTTATAAAAATATTATTTTATATTGCAAAAGATATCATGATTGGACAACTCTTCTTGTACATGCAAATAAATAAATAAATAAATTCTATGAATGTTCGATGCTAAATATTTGGAAACAAATTTGTTGAACAATTCACCGCTTCTGTATTTTATAACAATTTTATTTATTCTATTTGTATCATTTCTGGTTCTTATTATAATTTAAGATTTATATTAATAATAATGATAACAGAAATTATAAGAATAAAATATAACTTTTATAATTTAAATTTAAATAGTCTAAGTCATAAAATTATTATAATAATAATAATATAAATTAATTAATATATGTAATAATTTTTATTAAATAGATACTAATAAATATCACTTATTAATATATAATGTTAATATTATTTTATAATATTAATGAGAAGTTTCTAATTTAAAAATAATTTATCTTACATAATTTTATCATTTTAATTAACATGTTATTTGTTATAGAATATTCTATAGATTTGATATGTGTGAAATTAATGATTATTCAGTGACGAAATCATCTATTATACCTAATTTAAAATTTTGGCTATGATAAATTAGATGATATTTACAATAAAGATAATTAATAATTATTTTAAAATATTTGAAGTTATAGAGTCATTTTAAAATATTGTTATAATCTGGCTTTTATTCTTATGAAATGTTATTAAAATAAAGAAGAATTAAAATGGTATTTTTCTCCTTTCTTCTAACACTACCTTCATCCCTCACCTCACCTTGTCATGCACTTGACAAAAGGGGGAAGAAAGACAAAAGGGCAAAGAAAAATCATGCACTTGAGAGAAGAGAGGAATGACCCACCAGAGAAACGCCTACCAAGAGGAACCCGCCCACCATGTTGACTTTATGTTCAGTTACTTTATGTTCTTTACAATTTTCTTCTGAAAAACATTAAATTCAAAGATTTTATTTACCAAACTGCCACTGTAGCTTTTAAGTCTCTATTTTTTTATAAGTTTTTAATTTTTATAAACAGACTTAAATTTAGAGATTTTATTTACTAAACTGCCAGAGCATGACTTTTAAGTCTCTATTTTTTATAAGTTTTTATTTTTTATAAACAAACCTAAATTTAGAGATTTTATTTACCACACTGCGACGGCATGGCTTTTAAGTCTCTATTTTTTATAATATTATTTTATAATGTTAATGAGAAGTTTCTAATTTAAAAATAATTTATCTTACATAATTTAACCCTTAATCGATATTATAGGTTTTTTTATTCTGTTTCTTTCCTTTTCTTTCCCTCTCAAAGTTTTCTTATATATCTCTTTGGAAGGGGTTGGTTGCTTGATGTCAAAGTTTCTGTCAGGTACCAGTTAGAAATTAGAGAAAGAATGAACACGTCTTTTTTCTAGGAATTTGAGTACATGAGATCTCTACCAAAGCCAACCTCCACTAAGCTAATACTTGCAGTATTCTCTCATCGTTTATGTATAGCCAGACCATACTTAATTTGAAGCTGCTCTAGTGCTCCGCTTTAGAAATTTTCCCATGCTGCCTTAGAATTGCTATCCTCCCACGGCTGTTAGGCACATACTTCCGTGTTTCCATGTTCAGTTGCAAGTTGCTCTATGTAATTTGCATTTTGTTGAAGTGTTGCTCGGTATGAATCAGCTTCCCATGCATGTTATTTCTTTCAAATACTGGAATACCCATACACATGTTTCTCCATGAATTCTTTCCTTAAGCTCACAAGTCACATGAACAACCTAGGATTTTGGAGCTACTGGTTTAGATATTAGGAAACAGGATTTCTAGAGCATGCGATGTGTTCCTCAAAATCAATATTTCATACTTTAGCTCCTATGACTAGTAAAAAAAATATCAACACATTAGGCTTTAGCTTAAAGCATCTTAGAGAACCTGTGTATTTGAAATTTCGGTGCTGATATTTATAGGCTTACTCATGTTTTTAGGTATCAAGGGAAAGTGTGCATCATCAGCTATCTGAAGGTGCTCAACTGCTTTTTGCATCCAGAGGGACTTGCCAGCAGACATTTGCTCTGATCATTGATGGAAAATCACTAACATATGCTCTAGAGGATAATATGAAAAACATGTTTCTAGAGGATACAACAGGAACTTCTCAGATATTTCTGAGGATCTCAGAACTAGCAAGGAACTCTAAACAGAGTATAAGAATAACCCAGAATAATTTTAGAAGAAAAAAAGAGCTAGAGAATGAAACTCAGAAAAGAGAAGAATAAGAAAAAATGAAATTTTGTGTGTTTTGGAATGGAGGAGGAGCTTCCTATTTATAGAGTTCATGGATCAAACCCATGATCCAAAAGTCCAAAATATCTTTTAGAAAAATAATATTTTAATTAATTAAAACGTTGCAAAGTGAACGTTGCATAACAAAAATAAATTAACGTTGGCAACTGTCCACGAAACTTGCGAGCAACGTTATATTATATTTTGCAATAAATAATAACAATCCCCCACATACTGCAAAAGATAAGAAACAATGATTGAAAGAAAGAAAGAAGAAATATCCTGGGTTTTATAAGATGTAATGCATCAGAGCTGGTATAGCAAGCTATATGAACTAGTCCTAGAACGATAAACTTAACACACAGTATAGTTGGTATAGCAAGCTATATGAACCAAAGATACTTGAGTGTGTTAGAGGTTTATCAATCACATTACACCCCCACAATCCTTGCTGTTATCGCTGTGATGCGCTTAATAGGCCATGCGCGTGCCCGGTATTCATGAGTGCTCTAGAGATCATGCCAAGATCTCATGCAAGCGGCCCCACTTGACACTCATATAGGTGATTTCATCAAATGTATGCTGCAAGTCATACACCACCCGTAAGGGATATGAAGATCATTAAAAACTTTGTTTAATTACAAAGTTTAACCTCTCAATTATGCAGTCTCTAGCACTTTCACACACACCATAGGAATGGACATATTTGATTTAAAATCAAATTAGTGCTATCAGAACTAACAAATGACTTGTTTTTACCCATATGAACCTTATTCATGGGATCTTCAATCACAAAGGTTGGGTTACCATCACTTGTTTGTTTGCTAGTGGCTTAAGTCCCATTCCCCTCGATGTTTCTAAGATCATATTTCTTCCCAAGGGTTTTGTCAGAGGATCTGCTAGATTCCGTTCTGACTTCACATAGTCAATGGAAATAGTTCCACTCTTTAGCAGTTGCTTCACCAAATTATGTCTCAATTGAATATGTCTATTCTTTCCATTGTAATTCTTGTTTTTAGCTATAGCTATTGCCGATTGGCAATCACAGTGTATTAACACCGATGGGGTTGGTTTCATTCCTAGTGGAATGTTTGCTAAGAAGTTTTTCAACCACTCAGCCTCACTTCCAGTCATCTCAAGAGCGACAAACTCAGATTTCATTGTTGATCTTGCAATAATAGTTTGTCTGGAAGATCTCCATGTAATCGCACCACCCCCAAGTGTGAATACATAACCACTAGTGGATTTTGTCTCATCTGAATCAGAGATCCAGTTAGCATCACTATACCCTTCTAGTACAGCGGGAAATCCACTATATTCAATGGCATAATCCATTGAACCTCTCAAGTATCTCATAAGCCTAGAAAGTGCATCCCAATGTTCTTGATTTGGACATTGAGTGTACCTACTCAGTCTACCTACTGCATAAGCAATATCAGGTCTAGAAAAGCTCATCAAGTGTAGTAAGCTCCCAATTATCTGGGCATACTGAGGTTGAGATAATGATTCTCTTCTATTTTTCATTAATTTAGAGTTAGCATCATAAGGGGTACTCACGGGTTTGAAATCATAATACCCAAACTTCTTAAGAAGTTTCTCAATGTATTGTTCTTGGGATAGTAATATACTATCTCCCTTCCTTATGGTTTTAACACCTAAAATTACATTGGCTTCACCCATGTCTTTCATTTCAAAGTTCGATCCTAGAAATAATTTAGTTCTAGTAACAATCTCATTGCATGTACCAAAAATTAACATGTCATCCACATACAAACATATAATGACACAATCACTATTTTCAAATTTAGAGTACACACATTTATCAGCATCATTAGGTGAAAAACCATCACATAACAATACATTATCTAGTTTTTCATGCCACTGTTTTGGTGCTTGTTTCAATCCATACAAAGATTTTAGAAGTTTACATACCTTATTCTCTTGACTAGGTACAACACACCCTTCAGGTTGAGTCATATAAATTTCCTCTTCTAAATCACCATTTAGAAAGACAGTTTTAACATCCATCTGGTGTATCAATAGCTTATGGATTGCTGCTAAGGCTAACAAAACTCGAATAGAGGAAATCCTAGTCACACGGGCAAAAGTATCAAAGTAATCTATGTTGGGTTTTTGAGTAAAACCTTTTGCTACTAATCTTGCCTTATACTTCTCTATAGATCCATCAGGATGATACTTTTTCTTAAAGATCCACTTACAACCAATGGGTTTTGCTCTTTAGGCAAATCTACTAAGGTCCAAGTATTATTTTTCTGAATTGATTCAATTTAAGTCTTAATGGCTTTATCCCACTGTTTTGCATCAGGAGCACTAATGGCTTCTACAAAGTTACTTGGATCATTATCAACTAGATAGGTATAGAAATCATTACCAAATGAAGTTTCCTTCCTCTGTCTTTTACTTCTTCTTAATTCCTCACACATGGCATCACTATTATTATTATTATTTTCTATAGGTTGAGACGTCTCACTAACCTTTAAAGGAAAAACATGTTCACAAACTCAGCATTTTTCGTCTCCATTATAGAATTTCTTTCAAGTATATCACTTTTAAGAACTAGAAACCTATAGGCAGCACTATGTTCAGCATAGCCTAAGAACATACAATCAGAGATTTTAGAGCCTATTTTCCTTTTCTTAGGATCGAGTAACATCACCTTAGCTAGGCACCCCCACACTCTTAAATATTTAAGGTTAGGTTGATAACCTCTCCACAGCTCATACGGAGTTTTACCAGTTTTCTTATGAGGTATTCTATTTTGTAATAAACACGCAGTAAGTAAGGCTTCTCCCCAAAGGTTATCAGGTGCACTAGAACTAATAAGCATAGCATTCATCATCTCCTTAAGAGTTCTATTCTTTCTCTCAGCTACTCCATTAGACTCAGGTGAATATGGTGGGGTTACTTCATGGATGATACCTTCTTTAGGACAATAGTCATTAAATAACACATACTCACCACCTCTATCTGATCTAATCCTCTTGATTTTCTTATTTAATTGATTTTCTACTTCTGCTTTATAGGTAAGAAAGACATCAAAGGCTTCATCTTTATGTTTGATTAAGTATACTTTGGTGTATCTAGAATAATCATCTATAAAGGTCACAAAATAATTTTTACCTCCTCTAGACATTGTTTGTTTCAAATCAGCTAAATCAGTATGAATTAACCCTAAAAATTCAGTTTGGCGTTCTACAGAGAAACATGTTTTCTTTGTTATTTTAGATTCTACACATATATCACACTTACTACTCTGTTTATCATGCATATTAATTAATCCTAGTTGTTTTAATTTCATAACATAGGAAGAATTTAGATGTCCTAATCTAGCATGCCATATATCATATGAATCAATAATATAAGCAGAAGAAGATGATTCATTAATATTTTCAGAAATGTTAAGTACAAAGAGACCCTGATCACAATATTCCTTCCCCACAATAACATTATTTTTTGTCATTACAATCTTGTCAGACACGAATGACACTTTAACCCCCACTTTTCCCAGTAGTGCTACAGAGATTAAATTAACTCTGATTGATGGCACATGTAGCACATCACTCAAGGCCAGAGTCTTTCCATATGTGAGTTTGAGAAGAACTTTCCCTTTTCCCAGAACAGGAGTGGTCCTGGAATCACCGAGGTAAACGTGTTCTTCTCCATCCCCTACACTAATGTAAGAGGTAAAAGCACTTCTGTTTGCACAGATATGCCTAGTAGCACCAGAGTCTACCACCCACTTGCTCACATTGGTCATCAGATTTACTTGAGAAACGACCGCAGCAATAATGTCATCTCCTTCGACTATATTAGCCTTAGGAGGATTGTCGTTTCTTACTCTGCGTCTGCACTGCGGTGCATGATGGCCCGGCTTCCCACATACGAAGCAGTTTCCTTTCTTCTTAAAGGTGGGGTTAGATGTGTTGGGGCGAAATTTTCGAAAATTATTTTTCTTATTGTGATCAGGTTTGTGTTCGTACCTTTTTGGAGCAGGTTTGTCTTCTACCATGTTTGCTTTTGCAGACAATGCTTTGGCCCTTATAGCAGCACATTCTTTCCTGTTGGTATCTTCAATAATTATGTGAGTGATCAGCTCTGAAAGTGACATTTGCTTGTGCCTATGTTTTAGTTGTTGCTTGTAATCAGTCCAGGAAGGCGACAGTTTCTCGATCAGAAGCTCTGAAACAAACTCATCTGGAAGAAGAACGTTCTCCGCTTTGATATCTTCAATTTTTGATACATCCGGGAAAGGTTTCGCGAAGACCGTCTGAGTTCCGGAAACATTATTCTGATTCTCCGGGATTGAGTTGTTGTTGTCAGCCATAAGTCCTTAAGATTGTTATAAAAGCTGACAAAAGTAGAATAAAGATCACGAACAAAATACTTCCTGAGGCGTGTAGATCACTGTCCTTAAGGACTTATCCGCGGTGTATTGCGCAAGCCCCCCAGGATACAACAGGAACTTCTCAGATATTTCTGAGGATCTCAGAACTAGCAAGGAACTCTAAACAGAGTATAAGAATAACCCAGAATAATTTTAGAAGAGAAAAAGAGCTAGAGAATGAAACTCAGAAAAGAGAAGAATAAGAAAGAATGAAATTTTGTGTGTTTTGGAATGGAGGAGGAGCTCCCTATTTATAGAATTGGTTTAATACATTTGGTCCCTACTTTTGGGGGTTTTGTTCAAAATGGTCCCACCTTTTGAAAAAGTTCAGTAAGGTCCCATATTTTGGTTTAAAATGTTCAATTCGGTCCTTTTCGTGGACGGCGTTAGAAACTTAACGGTGGTGGTGCCACTGTGGCGAAATTTGAGTGAGCTGTTATGTTTTCATGGTTACGTGGCATTGTAAATTGGGGAAATATCCTAAATTGGGGATCCTAAAGTGGAAATTAGAATCAGAAGCCTTAAATTGGGGAAAAATCCCCAATCTTCTCCTGCTTCTTCTTCATCTCTACTCCCTGCAACCTCATCCAGACTAGACACACCTTCTTCACATTCTGAACCAGCACTGCAGCAACTACGGTGAACACTCTTCTTCTACTTCTTTTTCTCCTTCGCTAGACGATTGATTTCAGCTTTTGCTTGGTTCAGCAGCCACTCCACGGTATTGCTAGCTTTGTCAAAGCCTAGCATATCTTGCAAACCAAAAAACCTCCTTGCAACATTAAGGGAAAGTCTCATTCTCCTATCCCTCAGTCCCCTGCGGTGCTGTTGGAGGGAAATATGAGAAAGACTAACCGGTTGAGGGTCAGGGTTTTGATATTGGGGATTTTTCCCCAATTTAGGGTTTCTGATTCTAATTTAGGGTTTAGGGTTATTAAAACTTTAGGGTTTTCCCCAATTTAGGATATTTCCCCAATTTACAGTGCCACGTAACCATCAAAACATAACAGCTCACTCAAATTTTGCCACAGTAGCACCACCACTGTTAAGTTTCTAACGCCGTCCACGAAAAGGACCGAATTGAACATTTTAAACCAAAATATGGGACTTTACTGAACTTTTTCAAAAGGTGTGACCATTTTGAACAAAACACCCAAAAGTAGGGACCAAATGATGTATTAAACCTATAGAATTCATGGATCAAGCCCATGATGCAAAAGTCCAAAATATCTTTTAGAAAAATAATATTTTAATTAATTAAAACGTTGCAAAGTGAACGTTGCATAACAAAAATAAATTAACGTTGGCAACTGTCTACGAAACTTGCGCGCAACGTTATATTATATTTTGCAATAAATAATAACATCTGTTATCTGCTGCCGTTCATCGCCAAAGCAGAAGGCTCTGGTATTTTTAAGCCTGTTCTGCATCCCTCTGTTTGGCATGTTATATATTTTTTGTTAATACTGATGATTATTCTAACTAGCTCTTAAAAGTATTTTATTATTATTGGTTCCTCTCAAGGTTACTAGACTGGTCAAATCTGGAACTGGTAAAACAACATTAGCTATTGGTGATGGAGCTAATGATGTCGGAATGCTTCAAGAAGCAGACGTAGGGATTGGAATCAGTGGCGTGGAAGGAATGCAGGTATCCAAAAAATTGACATACTATTCAATATTTAAGATTGATTTTTCACGTTCATATCCTGTCGTAGCAAAAGTTTTTGATTTGTATCCTTTTTCCCCTAGGCCGTCATGTCTAGTGATATTGCAATTGCGCAGTTCAAGTATTTGGAAAGATTACTTCTTGTACATGGACATTGGTGGTGTTACCGGAGGATGTCATCAATGGTATTACCACTCAAACTGGATCTCAGCATTCTATAGATTTAGGCCGTGAAGGATGTTCTGTTCTGAAAGCTTTAATGGTTATATTAACTTTTTTATCCTTCTGGCAGATATGCTATTTTTTCTTTAAGAACATCACATTTGGATTCACCCTATTCTTGTATGAGGTGTATGCATTATTCTCTGGACAGCCTGCATACAATGACTGGTTTTTGTCTCTCTATAGTGTCTTCTTTTCGTCACTTCCTGTAATTGCCATAGGGGTCCTTGACCAGGATGTATCTGCCAGGTACTGCCTGAAGGTAAGTTGTGTTTATCATCTAAGAATGTTTGTTTCAAATTCTCAAGCCCTTCAAATGGCCATTTCCAAAATGGAGAACATTTCTCCTTCCCCTTTTCTTGCCTCAAACACTAATTGTCGCTTATATTATTATAGAATGGGTTTTAAGTCTAACTCAACCCTACAAAACCGGTTTATAAGGTCTCGTGCGTGATAGTAGAAATTGGGTGGTTCGATAACGGCCCGATAGCAGGTGGAATAGAAGAATAGAATGCCCACTTAAAACTCGCTAGGATAGGCTCTAACCATGACTTTGATACCATATTATAGAGTGGGTTTTAAGCCTAACTCAATCCTACAAAACTGGCTTATAAGATGATGTTTGCACCTTACTTATATATTATAATTTGGCCTTATCTCTAGTCGACGTGGCACTTCCAACATATATGGTGGCAAAAATATGATCCAAACAGGTATTAATATGCTGTCATGTTTCTATTAATATATGAGAAACAAAAAATTTCATTGTTGTCGTGTTAAAATGTTGTTCTTTGATTTAAATAAAAAATAATAAAACTCACCAAATAAAGGGAAAGAAAAGATAGCAAAACTCTTGCTTAAATTTATACAACTGCTATGCATTGATTTATGCTAGACCAACTTAGCTTTTCCCCTTCATGTTACAATTTTTTCTTGACATTAACAACACCTAGGAATCCCATTTCAAAGTTAGTAGTACTATTTAAACACAATAGTCTCTTGTATGTTGCGTAATAGATAAATTCCCCTTGGTCATTATATCTGAAGTAAATTAAACGAGCGTAAACTTGTTTTATCTGCTGTGTGATTGATCATTCATGGTTATTGCTGTTTAATTTTGCAGTTTCCCATCTTATACCAAGAAGGGGTGCAAAATGTCCTCTTTAGCTGTCGTTAGTACTTAGTTGGATGCTTAATGGATTCATTAATGCCACAATGATATTCTTCTTCTCCACAAAAGCAATTGAGCCTCAGGCCTCTGATGAGGAGGGAAGAACATCCGGAAGGGATATGCTGAGCGTAACAATGTATACATGCATGTTTTGGGTGGTGAACTTGCAGATGGCACTTGCTATATGTTATATGTCAGACCCATTAAAATCCACTCAAAAACTCCATCTTAGTGGATTATATGTGTCAACGAAGGGGATCTGAAAATCAGATAGTGGAAGGTAGGTGTGAGTAGCTGAGTGGCCGTTCGGTTTTGACGGTAGAAGTAAACCTTAGTTTTCAAAAATCTACGCCACTCTCTGCATGCAACCATCTTCTTCAACCTTCTGAGTTTCCATTTTCTCCTCCTTCTCTCTAGATTTCTTCATCTTCTCTCTAAGAAACACCCATTTTCTCTTCTCCGATCACCACTCAGGCACCATTTCTACTCTTCCAGCGTCGAGGGCGTCCGTTTGAACCGACCAGTTTCGAATTCTGGGCTGGTAAGTTCATCTCTCTCAACCGAGTGGTTTTCTGTACATGCAAACTCAGTTTTTGGTTGCATGAGTTTCTTAACCCCTTTCTGAACGCTTTTTTGGTCTTTCATTTGGTTAGTTTCGTAAATCACGATCGTAGTCTTCTAAGAAATCAGTGGTGAGCTATTTTGTTCAAACTGTGAACGTTCGGTCACGTTAGAGGTAAGGGAAGCTTATATAATTTGATTTTATGTTCGTTTTGAATGGATGTATGTTCGTTGAATTGCTGAATGAATATGAAATATGATTGTTGCTATGTTTTGACTGTATGAAGTATGAATATTTACTATGATATGGATGTATGAAATTATGAAGATAGATTTTGAGAAATGAATTCATATAAAGAATTCTAAGTATGTAATTCATATGAAAATTGATGTTCGTCACTGAAAGTCTTTGACCGTTCGTTTTTCTTGTGAACTCGGTTGGAACTGGATTCTTTCATTTGGATAGAATTCCAGTTGAGGACCAAGCGTCTTCGTTTAGTAATATTTGTACATAAGCGTTCAACCAAGGATATTCGTTCCTTGGTATTCTGTTATAAACTTAAGTATATATATATATGTATTTGTATATTTCGTTCATTCTTGAACACTAGTTAAATGGTATCTTATTATATTTATCAAGCCTTTCTTCTATAAGTTTAGTAGTGCTCGGTCTTACATCAAGCGCTCGTACTAAGTAATGCTTGGTCTTACACCAAGCACTCGTACTAAGTGGTGCTCGGTCTTACACTAGACGCTTGTTCTCGTTTCCGTAATTTAATTTTTAAATAAGAGCATTCGGCCAAAACCAATAGAGTTCGGTCTCTACAGTGCTCGGTCTTCGACCAACACTCGTTCTCCTTGATGTTAAATTCATAAATAAGCTAAGTATTTATAGCGTTCGGTTTCTTCATATAATTCTGTTACTTATTATTATTCGATGTCCTACAGTATCAGTTTCTATGGTGTTCGGCCTAGAGTCTTAGTACTCGGCCTAGGTTTATTGGCGTTCGGTCTAAACTCTCATGAGTCAGTTCATTAAATTGGCTCAGCTTGTAACTAACGTTCGATTCTATTAGTCTTTAAGAAATATTATTGTAATCGGTCTCTTTCTCAACCCCGATAGTAACTCTCTCGGTTTTGATCTGTTTTGGAAATAGAGACCTCTCGGTCTCTCTCCAGGTGTTCGGTCTCGTTCGGGGTTGAAGATTAACGTTCGGTATTTGGTATCCTAAGGGATCTTTATTCAAATTGGTCCAGTTAAGGTTTTAATAATGAAAGATGATGGAATATGATATGGATGAAATGACTTTGGTTATGAACGAGTATTTCGAGGAGGAATAGCTCATGAATGTATATTGGAATTGGTAAAGTATGAATGTGGGCATGCTAAGTTGGCGATTCATCCTGATATTCCGTGATTACTTGTTTCTCACGTAGAGAAGGGTAAGTCATGTGTGGGAATGGCAGGCGGTCCTTGTCCTTATGGTTAATTTGGACGGAACGGACTAACCTCGGGTGGCAGCTGTTGAGGGTATCCCAGTTACTATATCACCCGGGTGCACAAACATCGTAGCTACACAGAATTCATACAGTTCGGACAGTCAAAGTCTACTATTAGGCTTTGAATGTAAAAGTGAATGAATTATCTTGTTTATTTGAATTGTGTGAAATCTATGTTGATACTTGAATTAAATTACATAAGCTTACCCTACTTCCTGTCGTGTCCGTTTTGTACGTTCGGTGGTTGTTCTTCTGTTGCAATGATAATCCGTGTGGATGTGAGTAGAAGGAGAAGCTTTGTTGGAAGAAGAAAATTTGGTCGAGGTAGATGTTAAGGTCGAACAGTAGAACCGTTCGGCCATCTGCTGTTTTCGTTTTTTAGAGGATCGTTCGGTATAAGTATTTTGTATAGCATTCAGTCTAGGTTGTATATTTGTACAGTTTTAACCCCTTACTATTTTGTAAGGTCGTTCGACCATAACCGTTCGTTCTATCTTTTGTAAGAATTGATCTGTAGTATTATGAATCTGATGTTCGTATTATATGGCTTTACACTATATTTTTGGGATGTTACACTATACGTTATTTCACCTGGATACAACATATTTTTATCTGGTGTTCCATTGCTTTATGGTAGGGTTGGGCACAGTTTACTTAAAAATTGTATGTAGTTCATCTATACTCTTTTGTACTTAAAAAAACTTAAACTATTTTTACTGAAATCTAGTTAATTATTTAATAGTTCAATTTAAATATATTGAACTTATTTTATTTTAATAAATTTACCTGTATTGTGGTTTAGGTATATTTGCGATCTAAATTTTTTCCCTGCCTCATTACATTGCGACCTCACCAATGTGAATGAAATAAAGGGCACCACATACATCTCGACTAGTTCGTGCCTGCGGAGCGAACAAAAACCTATTATGAATTCAGATTCCGACTCCGAAGTCCGGATATTTGGTTGCTTTGTACTCGACCCATGTGGTTCGGCTTGTTGGGCCACCTCACTTAACCAAACATATCCGAGAAGAAGTTCTACCAGATCTACAGCACTTGCTGCTTCATGCCCGGTTGCATCTTACTCTGCTGGTTCACCTTCGAAACAGGTCTCCGCACCTGAGACACATCCTTCTCCTGTTGCTTATTATTTTTCCTAGATTGTGGTGGCTTATTCAGCGAGCTGGAGCTCCTACTGTTCCCGCGCCAGCTTCCACTCTAGCTCCCTTCGCTACTGCTACGGTTGAAGGCTCGCCGCCCTTAAGGCTGTCGAGGAAGGTTTGCCACCGTGGAAGGCTCGTTGCCGCGGAAGGCTTGTCGTTGTGGAAGGTCGTCGTTGTTGAAGGCTTTGTCGCGCACTCTGCCGTCGCCGAACTGTCGAAGGCTCTACCACCATCGTTGAAGGTTCTGGGAACACTTCTTCTCCTTTAACAAGAAGCAAAGGCATATCCCTCTGCAACCCAAAGAATGTTTTTCCTTTCCCTTTCAAAAGGGATAAATAAAATAAAATTAACAATTGATTTTCTTTTGGATTTTGTGGGAGTTTTAATTGTGTAGGAGATTTGATTTTATTTGTTGTTTTTGGATAAGATAGATTCTCTAAGTTATAGATTGGTTGATAGAGAGAGAGGTTGTATAACATCCCAAGAATATAGTCTAAAACTATATAATAGAATAATCACATTAAATAATATTACATATCAGTCTTACATTAAAAGAGAACGTACGGTTGTGGCCAAACGGCCTTACAGAAAAACTAGAAAATTAAAACTGAACGGTTTACAAAATACTATACCGAACGGTCCTACCAAAAGCAAAGGGAAAAGGTGATCGAGCGATCACCTTACTATCAGACTATACTACTGACCGAACGGTTCTACTATTCGGTCTTAACTTCTACTTCTACTAAGTTATCTTCCTCCAGCGCCTCTTCCAGCAGCTCGTCTCCTTCTGCTCACATCCACATGGATGATCATTGCAACAGAAGGATAACCAAACGTACATAAACATACAAGACAGGAAACATAGGGTAAGCTTATGTAATTTAATTCATGTATAAACATATATTTCACACAATCAACCAAGCAAGATAATTCATCATTCAATCATGCAAAGCCTAATACTAGACTGACGGTCCACACTGTATGAAATCTGTGTAGCTACGACGTTCGTATGTAGTAACTGGGATACCCTCAACAGCTGCCACCCGAGGTTAGTCCTATCTGTCCAAATTAACCATAAGGACTAGGATCTCCTATCGTTCCCAAACATGACTTACCCTCCTCTACGTGAGGACGAGTAATCACGGAACATCAGGATAAACCGCCAGCTTAGCATGTCCACATTCATACTTTACAAATTCCAATATACATTCATGAGTTATTCCTCCCCGAAACGCTCGTTCATAATCCAAAACATTTCATCCATATCATATTCTATTCATCTTTCATTATTAATCATCTCAATTAAACCCTTCGTACAAAGATTACTAAGGATACCAAATACCGAACGTTCAACCCCAACTCAGAACGAGACCGAACACTTGGAGCGAGAGCAAGAGGTCTCCAGTTCCAGAACAGATTAAGACCGATAGGGTTACTATCGGGTTGAGAAAGAAACCAAGTACACTCATATATCCCATGAACGAATAGAACAAATGTTACTTACGAAGTGAGCCAATTAAACGAACTGACTCTTGAGAGCTCAAACCGAACACCGAAAAGACCATGCCAAGTACTAAGACTCTAGGCCGGAACCAATGGATACAGACACTTCAAGACATTCAAAGAATAATACTTAGAAGAATTCACATGAAGAAACTAAACACTTATAAATACTTAGCTTATTTGAGTTTAACATCAAGAAAACCGAATGTCAGTCAATGACCGAGCACGGTAGAGAGAGAACTCTATTGAATTTAGACGAACACTATTTTCATCAAGATAGATTATAGAAAAGAGAGTGAGCGTTTGGTGTAATACCCAGCACTAAATAGTACGAGCGCTTTTTGAAAGACCCAACTCTAAATCGTACGAGCGCTTGGTGAATATAAGATATCATTTGACTAATGTTCAAGAACAAACGGACATACTACTACACAAATATACTTAAATTTATATTAAAATACCAAGGAAAGGATATCCTTGGTGGAACGCCTGTACACAAATTGTAATAGACGAAGACGCTCGTCCTCAACATAAATTCCTTCCAAATGAAAGAATCCAGTTCTAAACGAGTCCCCGAGAAAAACCGAATGGTCAAAGACCATTTAGTAACGAACGTACATTATCATAGGGAATTTCATACTTAGAATTATTTATCTCAACTCATTTCTCAACATTTATATTCATAATTTCATACATTTATATCATAGTAAATTTCCATACTTCATACAATCAAAACATAGCAACAATCATATTTCATATTAATGCAGTCAATTCAACGAACGTACATGTAAATCAAGCAACATACAAATTAAATTATATAAGTTTCCCTTACCTCTGAGCGTGACCGAACGTTCATAGAGGTAGCATACAGTTCACACCACTACAAGTCCTTCTACTCTCAACACTTGACAATCCAAACTAAACCAAACAAAAGACCAAAAATGGCACAAAACGAGAATCTTGGTTCGCATGTGCCAGAAAACGAACGGCTAAAGGAGAAGAATAACTTACCAGTTCAGAACCCAAAACCGATCGGTTCAAAATGAAGCTCTTGACATCGGAGGAGTAGCAACGATGCCTGAATGGTGATTGGAGAAGACAAAAGTGAGAATTTCTTAGAGAGAAGATGAAGGAGATGTAGTGAGAAGGAGGAGAAAATGAGATTTTTTAGAATCTGGGAAAAGAAGGGTGCATGTAGCGAGAGTGGCGTGAATTTCTGAAAAATCAAGTTTTCCTTCCAACGTCAAAACGAGCATCCGCTCATCTACCAACACCTGTCTTTCACCAGCTGAGTGTCGAGCCCTCCTCTTGACACGTGAAACCCACTAAAGCGAATTCTGAGTGGATTTTTAATGGTCCTGACAGGTTGATGACAGATAAGTAAGAAAGATGAAAGTGATCTATAAGATATAAAATGTTCTTCTTAGCCCACAACAGACTTTGAGAAATTATTGGGGTAGAGGAGACAACCCAAAACTTCTCTGTTCGGATGTTGCCGACACATAACTTATGAGCATCCAATAGCTTCTAGTGTTCAGATTTGTTGATTAGCATCTGGGATTCAGAGCGATTTTACCTCTAGTTATATTTATGGCATTCATGCAAATTAAAAATGGAAGGATGACAATCTTTTTACAGTCATAACTCATGCAAACAGCTATTATGTTCAAAAGTTTCTATAACTGATCAAAAGTTGTATAATTATGGCCATCAATTTATTTTTTATTGGAAACAATATCTGGATCGTAAGTGGGACAGAGACGTGGTTTTGGAAGAAATAGCCAAGTTTCCTGAACTAACTATGCAAGTATGTAACTACCTTGTAATCTTTTAATTATAAAAAATAAGATACTTATCAGAATTTTTATATGTTGAATCATACTCAGGAGAATGGCCTTAAATGAATTTTGGTATTAGCTATTATATAGAAGCATTGATATTCTTTTATCAACTTGTTTTCTTTGAAATTTCTGTAGTAACTGCAGTCAGAAACAGAACAACGGTGTCACAAGGTTAACTTTTATTTGGAAAAAGGGAAGGCCCCAAATGTCGTCAAAGCTCTCTCAAAACGTCTGGAGAAACGTGGGGTGAGATTATATTCATAATAAACTTAATGGCAGAAATTTGTCTACTTCATTTGAAAGCTTTGCCTGCAACTTTTTTTTTTAATGGGGTAAGACCCTCTGCCATCCTTTCTCATCTATAAAAACAAACAACTGATAAGTATACATAGATACCTAGTTGATTGGATTTGTCTTGATTTGATATTTTATTGACATGCTACAATTTCATTATATATTTATATTAATTTTTTCTCTTTTCCAATTAGATGTGAAAATAATTTATAGCAATGGTATTGCTTTGGATGTATTAGCCCAAGCTGTTGGAAAAGGAAGGGCAGTTGCTTTTCTACTTGAAAAACTAAATGTTGATGGACTTGGATCACGCAACACTCTTGTTTGTGGTGATTCTACTGTTTGTATTATCTACAAATGTGATTGTACTGTGAAAAATGATCTTTCATTTCCTGAATTTGAAGGTCAGTAATGCACAGGAAGAATTGCTTCATTGGTATTCAGAAAATGCAAGGAGCAATCCCCAAATAATTCATGCAACTGAAAGATGTGCAGTTGGCATTCTGCAAGCCATCGGTGGCTTCTCTCAAGCCAACTGAAAAATGTGTCTCCAAGAGATATTGGAGATTGCATGTCCAGTGGGAAAGTTCTTGGTCCTAGCCATGAAGTAGTGATGT
Source organism: Vigna umbellata (assembly GCF_029865625.1). NCBI lineage: Eukaryota > Viridiplantae > Streptophyta > Magnoliopsida > Fabales > Fabaceae > Vigna > Vigna umbellata. The sequence continues at coordinate 253,965 of NC_142168.1, forward strand.
TCTACATGTTTTATGAGAGGTGGAGGTGTGGTGAAGTTGAGAATCCTAAGCAGTATATGCAAAATTTGAAAGGAGTCTTTGAAGTTTGATCCAATTGTAAGATTCTAGTCAGCTGCAAATCCATATCTAAGCAAGGTGGACCATGTTTTGAACCAGACACACTTGTTTCTCATGCTTCCTATGCTTTCAATATTTACTATCAGACAAATAGAAATTCCGATATTGCATACAATTTTTGAGGCATTGCTTCTTTGACCAAACGTGATCCTAGTAAGTCAAAATGTTTATCTCGTTAGGTTAATTATGTTAAGTGTTCTGAGAGTGATTTAGAGTGTTCCAGGTTAATTATCTACGTAGCATCCTTTCACTTTTGGTACCATAATGATTTAGAGTGTAATAATGAATAACAGTACTTGTTTGATTGATGAATATAAATATATAAATATGAATACATTTACCTATGTTGATGAATAATGTCAAACATATATGGAACTGTTTGCTTGAGAATGTTGTGAGGTGTTGAAAAGATAGGTGCTTAACTTAAGCAACTGCAATTCCATCCAATCAAACCATTTACTTTTTGTATGGGTGCTTTCTTTTTATGCATTTGCATTATTCTAGTTTCTTTAAACTTTAAGATCAAATTAGTTTGTTTTCTTTGAAAAACTGCTACAGGTTTTTGTAACTATGAGATGTGATATTCTTTTAGAAGATACTAGAACACTTACTTTTGAATAACCAAAAGAGGGATGTCCCAACAATCTATGCCACAACCAAATTTCTTTTTTGTTTTTATCTTGTATGTGATCGTTCGCAAGACAAGCCAATCCTTTTTTATGGTTTGATTGTGACACATTTTCAAGATAATACAGTCCTTCACTCTCTCTACCACTAGCAATCTTCTCCTTGGAATGAATGTTCTGAAAAAGACAATGGGTTGGGTAAAACAAGGCAACACAAGAATGTGATTTGGTTAACTTTCTGACGGAGATAAGATTATAGTTTAATGTAGGAACAAATAAAACATCAGGAATCGATAAGGATGGTGAGAGAGATATAGTACTTATACCTTCAATAGGAGATGAGACCCCATTGACATTAATAAAACAGTTTTAGAACAATTAGAGAAAAAATTAATAAATATATGAGGATCACAAGTCATATGATCAGTAGCACCTGAATCAATTATCCAATCACTACCCTTAGTATCAACAGAAAGAGTATGGACAGAGTTAGATATACCCTATAATTTTAACATTAACCAATTAAATTTTGCCTTTTCATAATCTTTTAATGTAAATAAAAATTCTACCTAATCAAACAATACACATCAACATATTAAGTGGGTACCATGTCAGCAACTGTAAACGGCGTCAGCGAAAACTTAACGGAGAGGGCTTAATTGGCTCATTTTTACAAGTTTATGGCCCCGATTGAGACCGAAAAAAAAAACAATGACTCATTTGAGATTGATGCACAAATACAAGGACCAAATGAGAGTTTAAACCTAAATTTAATTATTATCATTAGTGAAAATACTTGCACTACCCAAAAAATGTTAAAATTATAATTATAAAAAAATATAAATAATTTTTACAATTTAATTATAGATATTTTTATTTATTTTGTAAATGATTTATATTTACTTAATTTATAAAATAATTAAATTAAAAAAACAGTTAAAAAGTAAGATTGAAAAAATGTGAATAAAAAATATCCTCTTTATATAATAAAAAAAGGAATTCCTATAATTTAATTTTAGTGAAAATATTTTTTTTACTGTTAAAAAAATATTTATAATAATAATTATTTTTGTTACAATATAGGTTGATTCTAATAAATTTTAAAAACATTATTATAAATACAAAATATTGACAGTATTCAAATTTTTAAAATTGACTTCTCAAATTTTTAAAAACATTATTGTAAAAGAAGGTCGTGGATAATATACCACCAGGAGAAATCAGACTTCACAGTTACATTCAAATACACCAGAGACGTTTAATACGAAATTAATTGGTATACCTCTAAGTGAGAGCATATTGCTGTGAGGAAAAGCAACAGAGTTGAAATTAAAAAATAACATAATTATAATCTAAATATTATTATTTGACTGTGTAAAATGAACTTAATTTATAGTGCTGCTTGATAAGAAACAAAAAAGAGAACAGAATAAGACCAAAAGTCTTTTGCGAGGAGTCTACAGCTGCTCGATAAAAGAAAAAATAAAGATGAGAGGAAGAATCTTGTAGTAGATTAAATTCGTGTTTAATGAATGCCAGGAAACTTTGGGAAGTTTGAGTTATTAGGCATAAAATAATTCCTAGTCATAAAATATTTTAGATACGCGGGCGTGCATAGATTACCGGGATTAATTTTAGAAAGTTTTCTTTTTTCTAAATTTATAATTATTTAATTTTTTTTTAAATTCAATTTATTTATATTAATATTTTAATGTATACTTACTAAAATTATATTTAAAATTAGTTTTTCATTTGATCTATATTTTAAATTTTTATTCTTAATAATTTAATTTAAAATTATAAACAACAAAAAAAAATTTACGGATATTTATAAATATAAGTATAAATAATTTATGAGTGTTTTTTTATAGATAACTTTTTTTTTAAAACAGAACTGCAAGTGGATAATAGCTTTAGGTCTATTCATGGTCATCCTTATTATGGTGAATGAGTGATGACATGGGTCAAAATATTTGAAAACAAATGTTTAGAGAACTGTATTGTTTACCACTTCTCTATTTTATATTATAATAATATATTTTTATTTATTATATTTGTATTTGTATCCTTTCTAGTTCTTATTATAATTTAAGATTTATCACAATAATAATTATAGAAATTATATAGTAATAAAAGATAATTCTTTATAATTTTAATTTTAATATTCTTAGTCATAAAATAATAATAATAATAAAATAAATTATTTAATATATGTAATAATTTTCATCAAATAATATTAATAATATTATTTATTAAATTATAATGTTAATATTACTTTAAAATATTAATGAGAAATTCCTATATTAAAAATATTTTCTCTTACGTAATTTTATCATTTTAATTAACATGTTATTTGTTATAGGATATTGGATAAACTGAATATTTGTTAAATTAATGATTATTCAGTGAGAGTTTTACTAAAAAGATAATTAATAATTATTCTAAATTATTGAAGTTATTGATACTAGTTACTATTCTTGTATTTTATTATATGATACTAGTAGTTTGAGTAATAATAATTTTTCATTGATACTTTAGAAAATATTTTTTGCATTAAATACTTGATAATGTAATGCTTATTTTTCAATTTTTATATAACTAAAAGTATTATTTAATTAATCTTGAAATAGCAAAGGGGAGAATATCGACACAATTAGGTTCATTCTTAGATGGATAAAATTGAGAAAAAAAATATATTTATTAAATATAAAAAAAATGAAAATTAAATTTTTATTTTAAAAGTAAAAATAAAAATGCTGATCCACCTCAATCTACTGTCATAGTATTTAAAAAAAATATTTTTTGACATTTATTTAACATTATCTTTTTTACATATATTTTTTTCTGATATAAAAGTTCATTTATTTATGATTATTTTACTTTTTATATTAAATAAATGTAAATATATGTCATTCTACTATTATTTAAAATAAAATTGTTTATCTCGACGAGAATGAAAAAAAAAACAGCAACTAAAATATTAATTGTTTTTATCATTTTCATCTTGAATTTTCTTTGACTTTAGTACAATTTGTAGTTTGTTTATTAACAACTTTTATTTTTATATTTTTAGTATAGAAACCTGGGTAATTATATATTGTTTTTATATTTGATCTATAGACCATCCTATTTTAGCAAAAGTAGAACAATTTGACCATTTTTGTTTAATAAACTCTGACCATTTCAGTGAATCAATTGTTTTATTTGGATATTGTTGAAAAAGCATCCAATGGTATAAATAGGTAAAATTTATTAAATATGATATTTTGAGCTATCATGGGAACTGAACAGTGTTAGCAGTGGTATTCCTTAATTTATGGACAAACAAACATAACTGAAACATAAAACCCTTACAACATAGAAAAACCTAAAAACATAGCAGAACAAAATAACAAAATTTCCGCAGAGACAGATTGAACATTGTAGAAATTTACCACACCTGCATATCTTACACACAAAGTCTTGCACGGGAGACTCGATTTGGGTGGTGGGTCATACCACGAATGAATTCTTTGATTTGGTTGTAGTTGGAGCACAAGGTGACAAGTAAAAGAGTCGCACGAATGAGTTCGTTGATCTGGATGTAATTGAAGTAGAAGGAGAGAAGTAAAAGAGAGGCGTTGATGATATACCACCATAAAACCTCAGGAGCAATGAGAATCCACATAAGTGCTTCACATCCAACTACACCAGAGACGTTGAATATGAAAATAGTTGGCCGGTTCGTTTGAGCTGTTGAAGCAAGTACGTGAGAACATGCTGCTGTGAGGAAGAGCAACACAGTTGGAGTTGAATGTTGGAAGGGGTTGGTGTCTGAATCTCCATACTTAATACTTATTGAAGTCAATTCCAACGCCATCAGAATTGTATAACCTTTGTTCTTCATGGTGTTTATGAAAATGGAGGAACAGAAGTGAGATAAAAATAGAAAAAACAAATTTGGAAGGAAAATAATGCTGGAAGAAGGAAAAACGAATGTGTTTCTGGCCAAGGGAAAGAATGGGGGTATTTATAAGAGAAACAGGAAGAGGAAAACTATTTTCATCAAGTCTTTTCGATCAATTACATATCAATAAAACCGACAGTTTCCAATTGCTTTCGATCAATTATATATTAATCAATATTTGATTCAACGATCGAATACATATTAATCAATTTTGATGAATTAGTAGGTCGTTATCAAAAAAAAAGAGATTGTCCATTGGGAAAGAGTATTTACGCATTTGCTATGAAAACTTGTGAGTATTTACGCAATTGTCATGGATTAGTCTATATTTGTCATGGATTAGCATAGTCAGGATGACACTTGCTAAATATTTGGAAACAAATGTGTTGAGCAATTCACCACTTCTGTATTTTATAATAAAATGTTTTTCTTTATTCGATTTGTATCATTTCTAGTTATCATTATAATTTAAGATTTATATTAATTATAAATATAATAGAAATTATAAGAATAAAATATAACTTTTATAATTTAAATTTAAATCATCTTGGTCATAAAATTATTATAATAATAATATAAATTAATTAATTTATGTAATAATTTTTATTAAATAAATACTAATAAATACCACTTATTAATTTATAATGTTAATATTATTTTATTATATTAATGAGAAGTTCCTAATTTAAAAATATTTTCTCTTACATAATTTTATCATTTTAATTAACGTGTTATTTGTTATAGAATGTTGTATAGATTTGATGTTTGAAATTAATGATTATTCAGTGAGGAAATCTATCTATCTAATTTAAAATTTTGACCATGATAAATTAGATGATATTTACAATAAAGATAATTAATATTCATTTTAAAATATTTGAAATTATAATGAAGTTTTAAAATATTGTTATAAATATAATACTAATTAGAGGACATAACAATGAATTATTATCATTATTATATAAGATACTAGAGATTATTAAAATATTGTTATAGTGCAATTTATAGTCCGTTTATTAACAACTTTTATTTTTATATTTTTAGTAGAAACCTGGGTAATTATATATTATTTTTATACTTGATCTATAAACTGTTGTAATAATGTTAGATTATTGCAAAAGAAAACGTTGGATTATAACGGTCAAAACTTTAATTGCCAACAACGTTCATATTCATTTTATTAAGTGCTCCAACGGCAAAATATTTAATGGCTTTTATTGATTTTATTTTTTCCTTAACTCTATAAATAAAGAGTTTTTCTCCCATTCCAAAAACATCCCAAGTCAGTCTTCTCTCCTTTCTTTTCTTCTTTTCCTCTTCTAAAATTATTCTGGGTTTATTCTTATACTCTCTTTAGAGTTCCTTGCTAGTTCTGAGATCCTCAGAAATACTGAGAAGTTCCTGTTGTATCCTGGGGGACTTGCGCAATACACCGCGGATAAGTCCTTAAGGACAGTGATCTACACGCCTCAGGAAATTGCGGTTTCAGTATTGGTCATTATTTTTACTACAATCTTAAGGACTTAAATTTCAATCTCATTACTGTGAAAAGTAAAAAAGGTATGGAAAGCTTACTTTTCTTTACTTTATGGTGAATTGAACATTTTCTTGAGTATCTTCTTATGATTATGGAAAACTATCTTTGCATTTAAACGGTGATTAATTTAATTGAATGTTTAGTATCATGATTGAATATTTTGGTGTGGTAGAATGATTTATGAATTTTTGGGTTGATCATGTAATTATAAATAAATTGTATTGTTTCTTGTGCGTTATCACGTTATCATCCTTTTGAAATTCACGAAATTGAATTCTAACTAATTGAATTCTACGTAATAGAATTCTATAAGAAATCACATAATGAAATGCTATAAGAATTTACGTAATTGAATTCTATATCAGGAGAGATTAATTTTTTTTAAGGATATAATAAAGTAGGGTTTTATTTAAGGACAATTACAATAAAAAAAAAAAATAGGGTTTTGAGGTTATTTTAATTTGGGATTCAGCCTTTTCCTTTTTCGAGTCTGAAGACCCTATTTAGGGTGGAAAGCTCTTTCCCATCTCTCCTTTTTCGTTCATTTTCCCGTCTCTCTCCTCTCTGTTCAAATCTCTCTTGCTCATCAGAAGCTTCAAGCTTCTTTCTTCTCCCACTCTCTCTCTCGGACAACCAAATCTTAGGGCTCTGCGTCTTGAGCAGAAGTATAACCTCACGGCGGCGAGAAGGGCGGCACTATGCGAGGCACGGCGAGGGCGTCCTGCAGCGTTGGTGTTTCCGTGAGGGTTCCATATTCGACGTCTTTGCGATGCGAGAAGCCCTATTTGATGGCGACGTCGTGGAGGAGAAGAGCTGGATTGCGTTTGCGGTGTGGTGGCCTCCGGGCGGTAACAGGGCTTGTGAGTGAAGGTTCCGTTTTGAGAATTTTAGATCTCGTGTTTGGGGATTAGGATTCCGAGTTGTGGTTTGGGGCTTTCTTCTACCTCTGTTCGTAGCATTTTGTGGTCCTTTGTTGATTCTTCTTTGTTGAGTTTGATTTTCGCCTTGAAGTTCTGGTTCTCGAAGTTTTGGATTACCCCGTGGTGGTGGTTGCACGAGCGGCGGCAATGGAAGCGCTGGTCGGTGCGGCATGGATGTTACGGTGGTTGGCCGAGGAATCTTTCATGGGCCTGACTTGTCTGGGCTGGGTTAATTGGACCGTAAAAATCTTTGAGGAACAGATTTGGAAATTAATTCCAAAATTTATAATAAGAATTTTAATTGGGCTGTAGGCCCAGAGTCTGGCACGGAGGACTGTGATTGGTTCAAATACTTGAACTGCAAACCCAGAGTGTCTAGTTGGGCTTGTGTGCAGGTTTGAGTCTGGAGAACTCATAATCTATTGTTTTAATTAATGAAAATAAATTGTAAAGTGAGAGAAAAAAAAATTAATTTATAATAATAATTATTATAATTATGAGAAGAAAAATTATTATTAATTATTTAGTAATTGTTTGAAAATCAAATTAATTTAAAAGAGAAATTAATTTGATTCAAAAAGAAAATTAATGGGTTTTAAATTAAATGGGAATTTGATTTTAATGATGGGTTATAGTAATAAATGATCTATTATTTTGGAATGATATTTATTATTTGTTATTTATTGTTTGAGTAGAACCCATTGAGCATATAGTATTTTTGAATTTTGAATGAGACTTTAGATGTCGATGAACGATGATTGAATAGTCTCATATTGAGAATGAAATTGTTGCTAGAACTAAATTGTTTCTAGGATCAAAATTTGAAATGAAAGACATGGGTGAAGCCAATGTGATTTTAGGTATTAGAATCATAAGGAAGGGAGATAGTATATTACTATCCCAAGAACAATATATTGAGAAACTTCTTAAGAAGTTTAGAACAGTGAGTACCCCTTATGATGCTAATTCTAAATTAAGGAAAAATAAAGGAGAATTATTATCTCAACCTCAGTGTGCCCAGATAATTGGGAGCTTACTACACTTGATGAACTTTTGTTATGTAGTAGGTAGACTGAGTAGGTACACTCAATGTCCAAATCAGGAACATTGGGATGCACTTGCTAGGCTTATGAGATACTTAAGAGGTTCAATGGATTATGCCATTGAATATAGTGGATTTCCCGTTGTACTAGAAGGGTACAGTGATGCTAACTGGATCTCTGATTCAGATGAGACAAAATCCACTAGTGGTTATGTATTCACACTTGGGGGTGGTGCAATTACATGGAGATCTTCTAGACAAACTATTATTGCAAGATCAACAATGGAATCTGAGTTTGTCGCTCTTGAGATGACTGGAAGTGAGGCTGAGTGGTTGAAAAACTTCTTAGCAAACATTCCACTAGGAATGAAACCAACCCCATCGGTGTCAATACACTGTGATTGCCAATCGGCAATAGCTATAGCTAAAAACAAGAATTATAATGGAAAGAATAGAGACACAATTTGGTGAAGCAGCTGCTGAAGAGTGGAACTATTTCCATTGATTATGTGAAGTAAGAACGGAATCTAACAGATCCTATGACAAAACCCTTGGGAAGACAAATGATATTAGAAACATCGAGGGGAATGGGACTTAAGCCACTTGCAAACAAACAAGTGATGGTAACCCAACCTTTGTGATTGGAGATCCCATGAATAAGGTTCATATGGGTAAAAACAAGTCACTTGTTAGTTCTGATAGCACTAAATTGATTTTAATCAATTATGTCCCTTCCTATGGTGTTTATGTGAAAGTGCTAGAGACTGCATTATGAGAGGTTAAACTTTGTCGTTAAAATTCTATGTGGTGAAAGAATTTTAGCTTAAACAAAGTTTTTAATGATTTTTCATATCCCTTACGGGTGGTGTATGATTTGCAGCATACACTTGATGAAATCACCTATATGAGTGTCGAGTGGGGCCGCTTGCATGAGATTTTAGCATGATCTCTAGAGCACTCATGAATACCGGGCACGCGCATGGCCTAATTAGCGCAACACAGCGATAACAGCAAGGATTGTGGGGGTGTATTGTGATTGATAAACCTCTAACACACGTCAAGTGTCTTTGGTTCATATAGCTTGCTATACCAACTACACTGTGTGTTAAGTATTTCAATCTAAGACTGGTTCATATAGCTTGCTATACCAGGTCTGATGCATTACATCCTATGAGACCCAGAATAAAAGTTTCTTGTCTTTTTCTTTTGCAATAAGTGGGGGATTGTTGTAATAATGTTGGATTATAACGGTCAAAACTTTAATTGCCAACAACGTTCATATTCATTTTATTAAGTGCTCCAACGGCAAAATATTTAATGGCTTTTATTGATTTTATTCTTTCCTTAACTCTATAAATAAAGAGTTTTTCTCCCATTCCAAAAACATCCCAAGTCAGTCTTCTCTCCTTTCTTTTCTTCTTTTCCTCTTCTAAAATTATTCTGGGTTTATTCTTATACTCTCTTTAGAGTTCCTTGCTAGTTCTGAGATCCTCAGAAATACTGAGAAGTTCCTGTTGTATCCTGGGGGACTTGCGCAATACACCGCGGATAAGTCCTTAAGGACAGTGATCTACACGCCTCAGGAAATTGCGGTTTCAGTATTGGTCATTATTTTTACTACATAAACCATCCTATTTTATAATCTTAACATCACTGGTTTTGGTTTAAGTCTCTTCCCTTACCTTCACAATATTGGTGTGGGGTTCACGCGCATTATTCTTTATGGATTGACATCCAAGAAAGAGAGATATTTTCACTTGGAGAAAGAAGAGGGTGTTTCACTCTGAGAGAAGAGCTTGTTTCTTACTCCACTAGTCGCTATGGAAGAAGGAGTTGAATTTGTAGTGTGAAAGAGAACCTCAGCGAAGGAAAGATTATTTATTATACCTAAATATTTTATGTTCAATTTGATGTTATTCTTATTTAATTATTTTTTTAAATAATATAAAAATTTACATTTTTTATCAAATGAATGAAAAAGTGTATCTTATTCGTTAGTTGTTACGTCACTTCCAACACCAAAGTGATTAATTAAAGAGGAATGCGCATGCTCTTTACTTTAATAACCCAAATCTACAATCCTAAAATCACTCATTTTGGTTTAAGTCTCTTGGTCTTACTTCCAAAATATTGGTGTGGGATTCACACACATGATTCTTTATGATGTGTCACTCACCATGTGGTTTTAAGCCTTACTCGTTACAGTTTCCAGGGTTTGCAGTGTGAAAATAGGGTGCTTTTGTTGATGGAGTTGCTCTTGCGAACAGTAAGTTAAGAACACGCTATATGTTATAAAAATATTATTTTATATTGCAAAAGATATCATGATTGGACAACTCTTGTATATGCAAATAAATAAATTCTATGAATGTTCTATGCTAAATATTTGGAAACAAATGTGTTGAACAATTCACCACTTCTGTATTTTATAACAAAATTTTATTTATTCTATTTGTATCATTTCTAGTTCTTATTATAATTTAAGATTTATATTAATAATAATGATAACAGAAATTATAAGAATAAAATATAACTTTTATAATTTAAATTTAAATCATCTTGGTCATAAAATTATTATAATAATAATATAAATTAATTAATATATGTAATAATTTGGCTTAATACCTCTTTTGGTTCCTCGAAAGAGGAGAAATGTTCATAATTGTCCTATCTTTTTTAAAATGTTCAAAACGGTTCCAAATTTTGAAAAAACTGGTCAACTTAATCCTTTTTTGTTACGGCGTCAAATTTTTAACGGTGCAACTACCACCATAGACAAAAGTTAATGGCGTGTACAATTTCTTTGATTGCGTGGCAACCATAATTCCCAAACCCTAGCTTGTGCCGCCAGCACCATTGGCAACCATGGGTCGCCGTCAGCTACCCTGCCATCTTGCTGCAACCTCGCCTCACGTTTCAGGCTCCTTAAAGCCGTGATTTAGAAACCATAGGTGGCGGTGATTTAGGTTTCTAAAGATTTTTGGAATTAGGGATTTCTCTATTTGGGTTTTTACAGGTGTGTGCGAGAGAGTGCTCTTACAATGGTCATGGTGGATGGCGGTCCTTGCAGCTCTACGGCGACCTGAAAAGTGTCTCATGGTGGAGATGGAAGTCGAGGAAGCTGCTGAAGATGATGATGGAGGACTCGCGACTTTGGTGTTCGCGTTCTGTATTGGTGACGGTGGTGGCTACCAGCGGCGACGCTGGTGTTGGGTGATGGCGAGGTTGCGACAAGACGGCAGGGTGGCTGACGGCGGCCTACGGTTGCCCATGGTGTTGGCGGCACAAGGAAGCTAGGGTTTGAGAATTAGGGTTGCCACACAGTCACATAAATTGGACACGTCATTAACTTTTGTCCAGGGTGACAGCTATATCGTTAGAAATTTAATGTCGTAACCAAAAAGGATTAAGTTGACCAATTTTTTTAAAAGTTGGAACCGTTTTGAACATTTTAAAAAAGATAGGACAATTATGAACATTCTCCCTCTTTCGAGGGACCAAAAGAGGTATTAAGCCTAATAATTTTTATTAAATAAATACTAATAAATATCACTTATTAATTTATAATGTTAATATTATTTTGTTATATTAATGAGAAGTTTCTAATTTAAAAATATTTTCTCTTATATAATTTTATCATTTTAATTAACGTGTTATTTGTTATAGAATGTTGTATAGATTTGATGTTTGAAATTAATGATTATTCAGTGAGGAAATCTATCTATCTAATTTAAAATTTTGACCATGATAAATTAGATGATATTTACAATAAAGATAATTAATATTCATTTTAAAATATTTGAAATTATAGTGAAGTTTTAAAATATTGTTATAAATATAATAATAATTAGAGGACATAACAATTAATTATTATCATTATATATAAGATACTAGAGATTATTAAAATATTGTTATAGTGCAATTTATAGTCCGTTTGTTAACAACTTTTACTTTTATCTTTTTAGTAGAAACCTGGGTAATTATATATTATTTTTATACTTGATCTATAAACCATCCTATTTTAACAAAAATATAACAATTTGACCTTTTTATCATCCTAGGCTGAATACTTTGCATTTCCCCATATCCTAAAATTGTAATTTGTTTTCAGATTAACAATGAATCTTGTTTAATAAACTATGACCATTTATTACATTTATCAGTTGAACAGTGAATCAATTGTTTTTATTTGGATATTATATATTGAAAGTATCCAATACTATAAAAGGATAAAATTTATTAAATATGATTGTTTGACTTATCAATGTTGTGAACTGCAGGCAGTGGTACACCACCACTTGTACAAAATGTCAAAATTTGTGTACTTGGTAACTTAAGCATAAAAACATAGCAGAACATAATAACAAAATCTCTCCCGAAAGAGATTGAACATTGTACAAAGTATACCACACTGTATATCTTATCCACAAAGTCTTGCACGGGAGGCCCGATTTGGTCGGTGAGTCCTGCAACGAATGAGTTCTTTGATGTGATTGTAGTTGAAGTAGAAGGAGAGAAGTAAAAGAGGGACGTCGATGATATACCACCATAAAACCTCAGGAACAATGAGAATCCACATAAGTGCTTCACATCCAATTACACCAGAGAAGTTGAATATGAAAATAGTTGGGCAGTTGGTTTGAGCTGTGGAAACAAGTACGTGAGAACATGCTGCTGTGAAGAAGAGCAAAACAGTTGGAGTTGAATGTTGGAAGGGATTGTTGTTTAAACCTCCATACTTAATACCTATTGAAGTCAATTCCAACGCCATCAGAATTGTATAACCTTTGTTCTTCATGGTGTTTATGAAAACAGAGGACAAGAAGTGAGATGAAAATGAATAATGCAGAGAGAAGGAAGGGAGAGAAATTGAGATGCCAAGTGAAAATAGAGGAAGCATTTTCATAAGGGGGAAGAAACCCGCTCCAGAGGAACCTTCTGAAAAACATTAATTCAAAGATGCCACTGTATAGCTTTTAAGTCTCTATTAGTTATAAACAAACCTAAATTTAGAGATTTTATTTACCACACTGCGACAGCATGGCTTTTAAGTCTCTATTTTTTATAAACAGACTTAAATTTAGAGATTTAAAAAGTTTATTTTACTAGTGCAGTCACATCCTATCTCACACAAGCTTAATTATTTTCTTAATTTTATATATTCATGTAAATCATTTAAATTTATTTTTTTAAAAGATTAAATTTAAAATTAAAAAAATATGTATAGATATTAATAGATATCTAAAAATATAAAAATGAATAAATTCTATGAGTGACGTCGTCACGGATGACACTGGCTAAATATTTGGAAACAACTGTGTTGAACACTTCACTACTTCTATGTTTTATAATAAAATGTTTTTCTTCATTCTATTTGTATCATTTCTAGTTCTTATTATAATTTAAGACTTATATTAATAATAATAGTAATAAAATTATAAGAATAAAATATAACTTTTATAATTTAAATTTAAATATTCTTAGTCATAAAATTATTATAAATAATATAAATTAATTAAGATATGCAATAATTTTTATTAAATAAATACTAATAAATATCATTTTTTTAATTTATGATGTTTATATTATTTTATAATATTAATTTGAAATTCCTAATTTCAAATTAATACCTATTGAAGTTGGAGTTGAATGTTGGAAGGGGTTGGTGTGTGAACCTCCATACTTAATACCTATTGAAGCCAATTTGGCCATTAGTATAGTATAACCTTTGTTCTTCATGGTGACAGAAGGAAAAGTGAAAAGATTAGAGAAGAGGGATGTTTTCACTTGGAGAAAGAAGACGGTGTTTCCAATATGAGTCATTATGGGAAGAAAAAAGAGAAGCACGAAAATATTATTTTATATTGCAAAAGAAATCATGATTTGCAAACTTTTGTATGTGGTGACTCAATGCTAGAACCATTTGGTTGTTGTATGCAATGCAATCTGGTAAGGTGAAACAAATGGGTTGACGCTGAAAAATAACCTTATAATCCTAACATCACTCGTTTTGGTTTAAGTCTCTTCCCTTACCTTCCCAATATTGGTGTGGGGGTTCTCGCCCAACATCCAAGAAAGAGGGATATTTTCACTTGGAGAAAGAAGAGGTGTTTCACTTGGACACAGAAGAGCGTGTTTCTTACTCCACGAGTCTCTCTGGGAAGAAGGAGTTGAATTTGTAGTGTGAAAAGAGGAGGTATGAGTAAAAATATTTCATGCAGCTAACTATTTTACATTCATTTGATATTATCTTTATTTATCTTTTACTTTTTTTTTTCAAATAATATAAAATTTTACATTTTTTTATCATTTTATTTTTATAACCTATTTCAAATGAATGTAAAAATATATCTAAGATATCACTCATAGCTTACTACATGCTTGCAACATGAAAGTGATTAATTAAAGAGGAATGCGCATACTCTTTACTTTAATAACCCAAATCTATAACCCTAAAATCACTCATTTTTCGTGTAAGTCTCTTGGTCTTACTTCCAAAATATTGGTGTGGGATTCACACACATCATTCTTTATGACGTGTCACCCACCATATGGTTTTAAGCCTTAATCGTTACAGTTTCCAGGGTTTGCAGTGTGAAAATAGGGTGTTTTTGTAGATGGAGTTGCCCTTGTGAACAATAAGTTAAGAAAGTTACCGGCTATATGTTATAAAAATATTATTTTATATTGCAAAAGGTATCATGATTGGACAACTCTTCTTGTACATGCTATTTAAAATAATATTTAAAAGTTACCGGCTATATGTTATAAAAATATTATTTTGGATTGGAAAATCAAGTATAGATATGTAAATTTTAGATTAAGCAATTTAAAATACAATTCTAAATTCGAAATTGCATTTCGGATTAGCTAATCCAATAAACAATTTTGATTATGTTAGACTTTTTTTATCTAATAGTCAAGAATCATAATTGTCCACCTACTTAATTTGACATAGTTTCTTACGGAAACTCCTGGCATCCTATACCCTATCAGGCATGGTGTTTTTTCATTTAAATCTTTTTATCGATTACGTTTGAGGTCTATTATACTAAAGGAATACAAATTTATTTCGCACATGCGAACCAATTCCAAGGTTGACATATGATAGAGGACAAGCCTGAGTACTAGTTTGTTATCATGTTTGAGTACATCTCAGTCATGTAGGCTAAGATGTACTTAATCTTAGTATATTCGATCAGGACGAAAGATCATATCATCCTAGATCATTAACTACGATAAAATATGTTTAAATTAAGAAAAAGGATAAAACATGGTAATCAAGGTAATTAGACCATGTAAACTAGGTCCATCCAGGTAAAAATCCATAATTATAGTATAAATAACACAATACACAATATAAATGAAAGAATTCATTCATTGTCACACTTAACTGATTTAAGCATTGAAGTATCTTTAGTAAACATAATTGCAATTCAGATTGAGGAAGAAAAATACTTGAACATTCAAGCTAAGACAAGTGTTTTGAATTAAAATTTTCGCAAAATATATTTAGTTTTGTGAGAACAAGACTAATGTTCATTTATTTTAATTATATTTTTTAATCAATATTATGTTTAATTTATATTTTAAACATTTATTTTTAATAATTTAATTTAGAATAAATGTAAAGACCCAGAAAATAGAATAATAGAGTAGATAGAGGTATTAAAATAATTGAACTGAGCTTTTAAGGTTGAAATACACCAACAGTATAAATAGAAATTTCTAAATACTCAGTTCATTATCTTTAAACTGTTTATCTCTCTAGAACCACTATTTCCTAATTTTCTCTCCCTTCTCTCTAGATTTCTCTCATCTCACTTCATCTGATTCAAAATCATGTTGCGCCTACGACATCCTGGTGTCAAGGGCTTCCTTTTCCACCAGTCAATTTCGTGTTTAGAGCCGATAAGTGCGTCTCTATTTGATTCTTGAAATTTCTGCAATTTCTGGTACATGCAAGAATTGTTCGGCTTTGCATGTGTTCATTACCTTTTCATGTGGGTTCTAATTTTGTTTCTGGTTCGGTGGTTGGTTTCCTTTCACCGATTCAAAGTTTGTAGGATGTTTTAGGATCACTTGCGGTTTAGCAAAGCTGTGAAGAAGGTTAAAATCTATCAAGTTGTGCTGTACGGATGAGAGGTAAGGAAAATTAGCTAATTTAATTAATTGGTTTTGGTGTATGAATATGTTGTTTGATGATATTGCATGTGTATGAAATTGGATTTTTGGGTGTGCTCGGCATTGTCTCGTGAACTGTCATATTCTGTGAACATGTTGATTTGTTCCCTGTGGTGTTTTGTTACTATGTCGAGGGAAATTCTATGGATTTGAGTAGTGAAATTGGGGAATTGAGATTTGGTATGGAGTTGGTTGATAGGAAGAGTCTGGACAAGTTGTTTTGGACCTATTAGAACTCTTAGAACCTTTAAAATATGGAAAAAGTGGGAAAATAGATCTTTTGGTTATTGGGTTGTTGTTTATGCAGAATTTTGGAGTGAAATCTGGTATGGGATTCCTTGAATTTATGTTAGAAAGATTTAGGTATTCTTGGATAGGTGTAAATGTGTATATGATTCGTGTTTAAAAGATTAGAAGTTTGGAAATTGTTTAGTTTGGTAAGGTTTGATGTGTTCATAATTCTACAGTAGTTTCTACAGAATTATGCAGAAAGCTAATAGTTTGTTGTTGACCGCTAGGTCATGCGCTGATTTGGCCGTTCGGCCATATTTAGGTGCTCGGTCAATAACTGGATTCAGTCTTTATGGAGTCTTACCAGTTCATAACCGTTCGATATTAAGTGTGGGTGGTCTTCCTCTAGTGAGCGGTCTTAACTGAGTTCTACTTATGTGGAGTTTTCAGTTAATGATCGGACGGTCTTGCACTAGTACTCGGTCTGTCATTAAGGTTCGGTCTTAACTGTGTTCGGCCTCTAATGAGCCTTACCTGTTAATGACCGCTCGATCATGCTTTAGTGTTCGGTCCCAAGAGAGTATTCTGTCTAAGTCCATAGTGTTCGGTTTTAAGTGGGTACTTTGCCTTGGTAGTGCTCGGACTCGTATTAGTGTTTGGTCTTTCCTTGATGATTTGGTCCTAAATAGTGTTTGGCTTTTTCCTTAACCTTACCTAGTATGGACTATTTCGTCCTATTCAGTGGATAGTGAAAGACTGCTCGGTCTTACACTAAGTGTTCGGTCTAAGTTCTTAGTATTCGATCCAAGCTCTAAGGGTTCGGTTGTTATAGTATTTGACCCTCAAATTTTATTTGGCTCACGTTTGAGCCTTATTCTTCAAATTGACCTTTCAGTCATACTTATGTGTGATAGTCGTTACCGATCGATTCTATACTAGGATAGTGAGAAATCGTTCGGTCTCCAACATTCATAGGGTGTTCGGTCGTGTTCATAGGTTATGTTGATCTTTTTTGTTTGGTCATATTCAAGAATGGTGGTGGTTTTACAGTTCAATTTGATTATACTTAAATGTGATGGATGAAGAAGTATGTTGGTATTGAAATATGGTATGATAATTCTAATAATGTGAAAGTATTATGAGATATTTATAATGTGATATGAATGGAATAGTATGGTCATGAAAGAGTATTCCAGGGAGGAATATTTCAGGATTGGTTATGGAATGGTAAAGTATGAATGTGGACAAAGCTTAGTTGGTTTTTATCCTGATATTCCGTGATTGCTCATTCTCACGTAGAGAAAAGTAACTCATGTGTGGGAATGGCAGGAGGTCCTAGACCATAAGGTGAACTTGGGCGGAACAGACTAACCTTGAGTGGCAGCTGTTGAGGGTATCCCAGCTATTACATCACCCGGGTGCAAAAACGTCGTAGTTTCACAGGATATATATAGTCCGGACAGTCAGAGTAAAAGTGGTCGGTCATTGCATGTATTATATGTTCGGTCATTTCTAGAAATGTATGTTTGGTTGTTGCATGATTGAACTATGGAATTATCTCAGATTTGTATGAATTATATGTTTTACTAAATTAATTAAAGGTTTAATAGCCAATTTAGTCCCCACTTTGGTTGAAAAATCTCAATTTAGTCCCTCGTTATAAAAGTGTTTTACATTAGTCCTAACTTTTAAAATAGTGGGTCAGATTGGTCCCTTTCGTTAAATATAAGTTAACGAAATTAATGGATGATGATGTGACACAGCTTAAAGCTGATGTGTTAGATTGGTCCCTCGTTAGCTTTAAGTTGTGTCACATCATCATCCATTAATTTTGTTAACTTATATTTAACAGAAAGGACTAATCTGACCCACTATTTTAAAAGTTAGGACTAATTCAAAACACTTTTATAACGAGGGACTAAATTGAGATTTTTCAACCAAAGTGAGGACTAAATTGGCTATTAAACCTTAATTAAATTACACTAGCTTACCCTTATTTTCCTGTCTTGTCTTGTGGTCCGTTCGGTCGTCCTTGTCATTGCAATGATCACCTTATGGGTGTGAGCAGAAGATATTGAGGGTTCTCTGGAGCATGCACTAGTTGGAGAGGATGATTTCCGTTAAGAGTAAGACCGTTCGGTCTTGTGCTTGTTGTTGCAATTAGTATAGGACCGTTCGGTGTAATACACTGTTAGTAGGACCGTTCGGTCAATACACCTCTTGTATGACCGATCGGTCTGCTTTTATAATTTGTATTAGTTGTAGGTTCCTTTAAATTTTTGTGGTATAGTTTACCGCTATATTTTTGGATGTTAGAATAAAAATTAAAAGAAAACTATTTGTAGAGATTTATAGATATATGAAAATATGAAAAAAATAAAATGCTACGAATGTAGTATGCATGTTTTGGGATGACACTTGCTAAATATTTGGAAACGAATATGTTGCACAATTCACCAGTTCTATATTTTATAATAAAATGTCTTTCTTTATTTTATTTTTATTTTTATCTTTTTTTAGTTTTTATTATAATTTAAGATTTATATTAATAATAATATAGAAATCATAATAATCATTTTTTTAATAATTTAAGTTTAAATATTTTAGTCATAAATTATTATAATAAAATACTAATTAATTAGTATATGTAATAATTTTTATTACATAAATAATAATAAATATCATTTATTAATCCACAATGTTAATATTATTTTATAATGTTAATGAGAAATTCCTAATTTAAAAATATTTTCCCTTACATAATTTTATCATTTTAATTAAAATATTTGTTGTTATAGAATATTGGATGAATTAGATATTTGTGAAGTTAATGATTATATAGTGAGGAAATATGTCTATTCTACCTAATTTAAAATTTTGGCTATGATAAATTAGATGATATTTATTATAAAGATAACTAATAATTATTTTAAAATATTTGAAATTATTGTGATTTTAAAATATTGTTATAAATACAATACTAATTTGAGTACATAACAATTAATTATTATCATTATATATATATATATATATATATATATATATATAAAAGATAATATGATTATTAATTTGTGATTATTAATTTATATATGTGATAGTGATTTTTAATTACTATTATAATAAATTATTAGTGATAATTATCTTTATCATAATATAATTTAAATATAGTCAAAATATATTTTTTATTACTATTACAAAAAAAATTAATTATTTTCATTAAAATATAGTTTGATTCTAATGAAATTTAAAATTATTATTATAAATACGTAAATGATAATTTTGAAACATAAAAAAAAACTTTAGAAAGGGGCAGAGAATTGAATGGAGTTTTAAAATTTTTCCAAAAATAAGTGTTAAACGTTATTGTAGGGGTTAGACAGTTTGCAAGTAATATTAAACACTTAGAGTTTTTCACAAGTCACTGAAAAGCCTTAAAAAGAAAGTAAGGAGACAAACTTATTTTTATACTGATTTACTTCAAAATAAACTACGTTTAGTTCTTCCTTAAGCACTCTTAAGGAGTTTCACTAATATTTTAAAAGATTACTAGAAAATCAATACAATAAATCTTGATTTTTTTTATCTTCTCTTCATGTAGTCCTCTTTATATATACTTTTTCGAAAAATATATGTTATTCAGATCATTGACTTTCACATAGGGATGCAGCCTTTTAGTATGAGGTCAAATGCTATGTTGTTTCTTGTAGAGGCAAATGTGCTGCTTGTACGAAAGATATAAAGAGAAGCCACAAAGGAAACATTCTAATAATATTTTTTTATCTCTTAACGTTCTTTTGATCCGTATCCAAAAATTTTGAATAAAACTTTGTACTTAATCTACACAGATGTTTAAGAATGACCAAGAAGAATTGCACCATTACTAGTATCACTCCTTTTGGTTGCTCTATCTTATGTCCACAATACTCATAAACATTCAAATAACATTATACTTCCATACAATCAAATTAAGAAGAGCATATGAACAACAAAGATATATTGTACAGGAAATTTACATCACAGTTAGTTCATTACATCCAATTTCAACGAAAGATAAAATTATATACTCCTAGTCATCTAAAACATACAAGTTTGACAAAATTCGATGAAAAACGACGTCTTGATGTCTTGAAGTAGCTTTTGTACAGTTCTTGGGATTTTCTCGTGCTTTTCTAACCAAAACACCCTTATTTTCTTTCTTTCTTGACTTAATAATCACTCTAGAAGTACATAATTCGCTTAGCGAGCAATTATGCATTCACTAAGTGAAAACTCAAATGATCCTTTGTTAATTGATCCCACTCACTGAGCAAGTTTACTTCCTTTTAGCTAAGCGAGTCTTCAGTGGCCTAGTGAGAAAGTGCTGACAGATCATTAGTTCTTGTACAATGAGCTAACACCAAGTTTGACCACTTCTAGTTTTACAACTAACCGAACTAGTTAGACAAGTTTCACCACTGTTTGTATAACCCTAGTCCAACTTTACTAGATCATTTAACTCAACTGAGTTAAACTTACAAGTGTTTTGATTCACTTTTGAATCTAAAAACAACAAAGGTGTTTTTGATATACAAGTACAAATGTTTACTTTCTTTTAGAGGATATAAAATCAATACAATAAAGATAAGGAAACTTGTAAAAAAAATTTTCTTTTTCAATACAATAAAGATGACATAAGTTTAAGAGAACATTGACAACGTAAGAGCAATAAAAAATCTTGCTTTCTTTTATCTTCTCTTAATGCAGTCTTTTATATAGACTTCATCAAAAAAAATTCGTTACTTAGAGCATTGACTTTCATGGAGGGATCTAGTCTTTTAGCATGAGGTCAGATGCTATGTTGCTTCTTGTAAAGATAATTGTGCTACTTGTACAAAAGAGATAGACAAAAGGCATAAATAAAACATTTTAAGAACATCTTCCTATCTCTCACTTGAATGGATTTGAGGGAGAGTGATTGAGTGAATTTGAGAAGATTTAAAAATAAATTTTTTTGTTGTTTATTTGAGTGAATTTGGAGGTAAGTGAGAATGAATTTGGAAGTAAATTTTTTTAATCTGTCAAATCAATCAAATCTTACACTAATTCTCATAAATGTTGCTTCCAAATTCACTCTTATTTACCTCCAAATTCACTCAAATAAATAACAAAAAAATTTATCTTCAAATTCACTTAATCACTCTTTCCCAAATCCATTGAAGTTGGTTAATGTTTTTCTGATTCAATGAAGAACTTTTTTTTTATTCAGTACATATATTAAAGCATTAGATGTTTCTTAAGCATTTATGCATTTTATGTTTAGAAACGTTTAGGCATAGTATATGCATAAGCGTTTAGACAAAGTTTGTTTGAGTAACTTTCACGAGATATCATTTATGCATACAACATTTAGCAAACTTTAAAACCAAATTTGATTAGATGAGTTGTGATAACAAATTTAAGGAAAATGATACTTGAACAACCATTTTTGACAACATTTAGACACGCGCACACATGTCTAAATTTGAGTGGTCCAGTTGGAAAAATTAAATGAAAATGGACCACTCAAATTTAGAGACGTGTGCGCGTGTCTAAATGTTGTCAAAAATGGTTGTTCAAGTGTCATTTTCCCAAATTTAATTATTATCATTTGTGAAAATACCTGCACTATCCGTAGCTGTATTTACTTTCTCGTAATAATAAAAAATGATAAAATTGTAATTACAAGAAAACATAAATAATTTTTACAATTTAATTATAGATATTTTTTTATTTATTTTGTAAACGAAATATATTTATTTAATTTAAAAATAATTAAATTAGAAAAAAGACACTTTAAAAGTAAGATTGAAATAAAATGTAAATAAAAAGAATCCTCTTTATATAATAGATAAAAAGGAATTCATATAATTCAATTTTAGTACAAATATAATTTTATTACTATTACAAAAAAATATTTATATAATTATTATTTTTGTTACAATATAGTTTGATTCTAATAAATTTTAAAAATATTATTATAAATACAAAAATGTTAATTTAATATAAAAAATTGATATACTGTTCAAATTTTTAAAATTGATTTTTCATGTTCATATCCTGTTTTAGGACAAGTTTTTTATTTGCATCCTTTCTCTCCTAGGCGGCCATGTCTAGTGATACTGCAATTGCACAGTTTGCAGTGTTTGCACAGTTAGCGTGATTCATTGTTTTTTACACACAAAAAAAAAACAGCTAACACCTTTGGATAAGGATAACCACGTCCATGCATTTTGTAAAAAAAAAACTTAACATGATCAAAGTTTAAAATAGAAATAAAAACCAAATTTACATAATTTAAGAACTAAAGACATATATAATATTTAAATAACTGTAAAATCAATACAAAAGACACATTGCTACATGACCATCTTTTGGAAAAGAAAAATTGCATAAGTGATTTCGTTAAATTTGATTGCTAAATTTGAACTATGATTATATATTTATTAGTAGTTTCTAAGTATGATGTTGAAAACAAATTTTTGAATCGGTAAATGTGTATTGGTCGAAAACTGAAAACACGTAGTTCGATATACTTTTAAAAATGAAAAACCTATTTTAAAAATTTGAATAGTATGTCAATTTTTTATATTAAATTAACATTTTTGTATTTATAATAATATTTTTAAAATTTATTAGAATCAAACTATATTGTAACACTTTCCCTGTTTCCATTGAAGTTTCCATTTTCACTCTAATTTTTCTCTTCGTTTTCGATTTCTCTAATTACAATGAAGATAATGGTAGCTGTCAAGTGAGTCATCGATTTAGCATTTTTTTCTCAGGGTCACCGTTAAAATCAGGGTCAACCTCCACAAGGTAAGAAACTCTTTCACAAGCTCACCTTTTTGTTCTCCTCTCTCAATTCGCCTCAACACGATGCCGCTTTGCAGATTGGGGTGGGGACCTGCAATGTAAAAATGTCGATGAACCCCTTCTGCAAGATCGCCCTAGAAGAGGCCCTTCATATTAGAGAATCTGCTTTGGCCTTCGAGGTTGTCGTTGTTAGCATTGGACCTTTGAGGTTAAATCATCTTTTCTTGTGCAGTGCTATGGAAAATCAGCTATGAATTTGGTCGCTCAAGTTGAACGCAATTTTCCTGGTAAAGCTGTTTTTTGCTTAGTTTGTTTCTCAAATTCTAAAATATATAATGCCCAAATTATGTGTGCTTCTGTTTGAAGTTGCTATGAATTGTATGCAAAGTATTTAATTTGTTGGTTCTAGGTTTACGAGTTCTTCGAGCCGTTAGCAGAGAGGTCATTGGAATAGAGTAATGTTCTATGTAAAATCCAAGCTCACGATTTACCAAGTTGTATAATTATGGTTTAATACCTTTTTGGTCCCTCGAAAGGAGGCAAAAGTTCAATGTGGTCCTACCTTTTTTTAGAAGTTCAATGTGGTCCCAACTTTTGTAAAAAGTGTGCAATCAAGTCCTTTTTGGAAACGGCGTTGAGTTTTTAACGGAGCAGCTGACAGGGTGGACTGAAGTTAGCTACGTGGCTGTGTGTGGGTAATATGTGGCTGTGAGAGGGTCATACGTGGCTGTGAGAGGGTAAATGTGAGAATATTACTGAGGTTAAGAAATCAGATGTTAGGGTTTGAGTTGCAGAGAAATTGGTAATTTGGGATTTATCATCGTGGAGAAAGTGTGTTGAAATCT
Organism: Vigna umbellata; assembly: GCF_029865625.1. Classification (NCBI taxonomy): domain Eukaryota; kingdom Viridiplantae; phylum Streptophyta; class Magnoliopsida; order Fabales; family Fabaceae; genus Vigna; species Vigna umbellata. The sequence goes on from NC_142168.1 coordinate 278,244, forward strand.
AAAGCGCGAATTGGATACCGGAAATCTGAAGCTCAAATTGGACCGCGGTGGCGATGAGCTGAAGATATTCTACTTCCTCGAGAAGCTAAAGCGTGAAGCGGCGCGGAGCGGAGCGGAGGCAGAATCATCACCATGCACGGCAATCACGAAATCATGAACGTTGAGGGCGATTTCCGCTTCGCAACAGAATTCGGCATCGAGGAATTTAGGGTTTGGTGGGAGTGGTTCCAAGTTGGGAACAAAATCTAGAGCCTTTGCCACGGTTTGGAAAAACCGAACGACCCAATGAGAGGCGTTCCCTCGTCGTTCCGCGGAGTGAGGAAAGAGTTCCATGATGGGTTTCGGGCCCGGGTCGCGGCTTTGCGGCCCAATGGCCCAATTGCAAATAGGTTTCTGTCTGAGAACGTCACCGTTTTGGTCGTTGGGGATTCTATTTTCGTGCACGGTGGATGTTGGAAAGGAACCAGGGCTCGGAATGTTGCTTGGGGAACAGGGTGGACCAAAGCAAGTCGAAGTTCAGGCTTAAAGAATGATAGTGGATTGCCTATACCATCATTGATTAGTATGTCATTATTTCCAATCACTCTGTATCATTGTAGACTATTAGTATGTTTGGTTTTGGTTTTGCTTTTGAAGTTACACATCCATATTTCATGTATAAAAAAAATGGAATTATTTAAAATATTTTCAACTCAAGTTCATCACCTTTTACATCTGAAAGGAAACTAACCCTAATCTGATTTGTGGTTTACAATTCGCGCTTCAGATTTCAACACACTTCCTTCACAATGATAAATCTCAAATTACCAATTTCTCTGCAACTCAAACCCTAACATCTGATTTCTTAACCTCAGTAATATTCTCACATTTTCCGTTAAAAACTCAACGCCGTTTCCAAAAAGGACTTGATTGCACACTTTTTACAAAAGTTGGGACCACATTGAACTTCTAAAAAAAGGTAGGACCACATTGAACTTTTGCCTCCTTTCGAGGGACCAAAAGAGGTATTAAACCTATAATTATCAAGTCAACTTTTACTACTACTTTAAAACTGTTAAAAAATATGGACTAAAATCGATACCTTTAAAAATACAGGAATCAAAGTTTTTCTAATTTTATGTAATACTTCATGCACAAAAACATATTAGAAAAAAATATAGGCTTCAAAGAACACGTCAGAAATGTCAATCCAGTAATTCATGGCAAATGCGTAAATACTCACAAGTTCGGTGAAGCCCAACGAACTCTCGTTGATCCTTCTTCTTCGGTTGGTTGGTTTATTTGCCAAGCTCCGCTGCTTTCTCCGCCTCCTCTCCTCTGATCAATCTCCGGCTATCTTCCGGTCAATATCCGGCAACTCTCCGGTCAACATCCTCAAAACCTCTGATCGTTCTTCGGTACGCTTTTTTATCAACCTCCGTTGACACTTCACGTCCATCTCCTTTGTATCTTCATATTGTTCGTTGTTTTCTGAGATTCTATTTGCAAAATTTAAAAGTTATAAACATATTTATGCGAATTGTGGGGGGAAATATACAAAAGTTTCTTCATAGATATATGTGTGCGTGTGTTTGAAATTAACGTTTAAGTTATTGTTGCTGTTGTTGTTTCTAATTCTTGTATTGGATCTGATTGATTCGAATTGGGAAGGTAGGGTAGAGAAATTGGGAACAATGAGTCAGGTATTTGACGGGTACGAGCGACAATACTGTGAACTATCCGCGAATCTTTCGCGGCAATGCACTGGGGCTTCCTCTCTTGATGGAGGTAATGCAATCAAACTCTATCTTCTCACAAGCTCTTCAGTTCCACCCTTATAATATTGTTGAGGCTAATGATTTTTAGGCCGTATAAAGGAACGGGAAGAACATTGTAACATCTAATGATCAAGTTGAGCTGAAAGGATACTATACAATGGTTAATTACTTATTTTGTCCTTTACGTACATAGGCAATTTTTACATTTTAGAATCTATACCTAAAGACTACTTATTTTAGTTTTACACATACACTTTTTAATCCGTTTTAGTTCCTAACATATAAATTGTAAGGATTAAAACAGATTACAGATTAAAAGGTTTATATGAACTAAATGAGTCAAAAAAAATGTATTCTCGGGGACTAAAAGTAGTAGCTTGTGTGTAGGGACTAAATTGTAATGATAGTACAAGTATTGAGATTAAATGAGTTTTTTTTTTCATCAGAAAAATATATATATCTTTATATATTGGAGCACTTGGGTGTTCCAACCATTATACAAAATATATTTATATTGTTCTGTGCTTTAGGTCTCCATGAACATGATTAAAACCTCTGCATTTGAGTAACTAAACCTTCTGTTATTACTTATCGAATAGGATGATGGAGTTTTAATTTTCATGATCACTGCATTACTATAAAATTACTATAAGATTATTAAATGCTTCTCTTTGAAAGTTGATTTCATGAATACTGGAACTATTGGATGTAATGTTTTTATATGATTTTAAAATTGGAAAAAAACTTAAATGAAGTTCTTTAGATGCTTTTTAGTTCTGTTTTCTAATTAAAATTGGAGTTTCACACTGGTAACTCGCACAATAAAAGTGGACATTTAAAGTTGGCATCGAATAACGAGTTGGGCTCCATTTTTTTTAGAGAACGACGCCAAAAAACATCTGAAAAACGCTTCCTATGTTTTGTCCTTTAAAATATCCGTTTTGCTAATTTTAGCAGACGCAACTATAAGCGTGCTGTATGAAACTTAAACTTGCATCAAAGGCTTGCTATGGGGGAATGCATGATGAAGAGACCTTCCTTCTGATAAATTATTTTATTCGTATAATTTCTGCTGAAGAGGCTTAAGCTTTTTGTTAAGGATGTAATCTTTTATCAACTCCCATCCCACAACATACACGCACGCAAAAAAAAAATGGATAAGGACGTAGCTTTCTCTGACTAATGTTTGCTGGTTACCTTGTGTGCCGCAGAACAAAAGAAGCAGAAAATTTCTGATATAAAAGCTGGATTAGATGATGCTGAAACATTGGTATTGACTTATCTTCTCTTCCTCCTCCTGATGTTTTGCTCAATTATAATTCTTCCTCGAATATTTTCAGATTCGGAAAATGGACCTTGAGGCTAGGAGTTTGCAGCCTAGTATGAAGGCAACTCTTCTTGCCAAGTTAAGGGAATACAAAACTGATTTAACCAATTTGAAGACCGAAGTTAAGAGAGTTACAACATCTAATGTCAGTTTCGCTGCTAGAGATGACTTGTTGGAATCAGGAAGTGCTGATACACTGGCGGTATCTCTCTTATACATCCCTTCCTCAGATATTGATACGTGTCATGTAATTAATTTTGAACTGGGAGATTTGAGACTGGATTTGGCTGGTAATTTTCGTTGTTAGAAAAGGCTTTTTGGAAGTTAACGTTGTGAATTGCCTTCAAGCCAAAGTTGGCCAAGTATTTGGGCCTCCAAGTCGTAATACCCACATTTATATAGCACTAAATTACTGAAGTCTTGTGGATATTCTAGGGTTGGAAAGAGCCAGAAACATTGCATGATGTTTAGATATTATGAATCTCAACTTTGGATTCTTTGACATCTGCAATTTCTTTCACCTCCATCTCAGTACAACGTTTCTTATGTACTATAGTGTTTCGATATATGATACATTACCTTCTTTTCATTTATTTTGCTTTCTAATAGCTACTTATGGATGCTAGGACAGGTATCAAATGATCAAAAGGGAAGACTTCTGATGTCTACTGAAAGACTTAATCAGTCTACTGATAGAATAAAGGATAGCAGAAAAACAATGCTGGAGACTGAGGAGCTTGGTGTCTCTATCCTCCAAGACTTGCATCTACAGCGACAATCCCTACTCCATGCCCATAAGACAGTAAGTTCCACCACTTAGCATTTGATGGTCAAGGTCATCTAGGGAATGCACTTATAAGCACTTCACTTTTTAAAAATGTTTTCCCTATATAGAATCCATCTGACCTCAGGCCAGTCAGATCTTGTTTCCCAAAACCTTACTTCTGATAAGTTCTGAAGAGTAGAATATTAATCGTTTCTCGTTTCAGCTCAATGGGGTGGATGATAACATCAGCAAAAGCAAGAAGATTTTGTCCGCTATGTCAAGAAGGATGAGCAGGAACAGATGGATTGTAGGCTCCTTATTGACAGCTATGGTCGTTGCAGTTATAATCATTTTATATTTCAAGCTGACTCATTAGCCTGCTATCTTGGCTTCTTATCAAGAGCTGTTTGAGCAACGGATCTCATTAAAATTTCTTATTACATGAAAAATTCTTTCATTTGAGATAATGACAATAGTACCATTACACATTCCTGTGAGGCATCATTATTCTTTTCGTTCTATGATACTTCAGATTGGCGTAAACAAAGAAAATAATAGTATCTTCACTATGCCAAAGATAAAGAGAACAGAAATGGCATAGCAAATTACTGTCGCTAGCGTTACCGAAAGATTTTACACGACATTTTAAAGTTGCAAACAGTTTTATTTTTTATTTTTTATTTTTGGATTTGACTCCTGTAGAGGGCAAATGTCCTTTATAGCCAAATCCTTTTTTTTTTATTATATCTCAGTTCCATCCTACCAAACATTTTCATTGCATGCTACCGATTCAAGAAGGAAGAAAAAGAAGGCCTAACTGCCTTAGCGGTGAGAAATAGGGCGGGTAGTATGGGTATATAAGGAATAGCACTTTATACTGTGATTAGACAGAGACAAATCATATACTTTGTATAGACCAGTGGCAACACTTGGTGAGAGGGGTTAGGCCCTCGTCTTACACGTGTTTCTCCTTATTCATTTCATAGAATAAAATACCCATTATTTGATTCTTTCTGTTGAGTGAGTGTGCATTACAGTGACCGAGAGGATCCTATTCTCGGATTCCTAACAGAGTGGTCCGACCTGCCGGATTCGAGGGAGAGAGATCGGAGTAATGGAGGGAAGAAACGAAGGATGCCTAAACGTGGTGGAGAGCCAGCTCGAAGCTATAGAGATTGCAGTAGATGGATTGAAGGCGGAAAATGTGGCGATAAGACAAGACTCGGTGGCTATTCGTCAGGATCTTCAGGAAATCATGCGAATGCTGGGAAATCGCAACCACGAACATGAAGGTAGATCGGATGGGAGTCAGGCTTCAGTGAACGGCATGCGGAGGACGAGGCGAGAGGATGAGAATGTAGGTTCGCGCGATGCGGAACAAACTGAGGGACAATTTTATTGGAGGAAGAAGGTGGAGCTTCCCGTATTTGAGGGAGTGGATCCTCTGAACTGAATCAACCGAGCGGAGCGTTTCTTTGAGCTACAGGGGGTGACGGAGGACGAGAAGGTCAGAGTCGCATATGTCAGCATGGAAGGGAGCGCTGGTTATTGGTATCGGTTCTGGCGGGCGAAAGCGACGAACCGCACCTAGGAAGGGCTAAAATGTGCGATGATCGGACGATTTGGGGACAGGAACAGGGGTTCGATTTTTGAGAGGCTCATGACTAACCGTCAGACCAGAACAGTCGAGGAGTACATTCGAGACTTCGAGATTCTGGTAGGACAAACGAACGGAGTAACTGACGCACAACTTCTAGGCTATTTCCTCGGAGGCTTACAGGAGTACGTGAGGAATAGAGTGCGACCGCATGATCCCCAAGAACTAATGACGGCGATGCGAATTGCGAGAGATGTGGAGGTCCTACCGGGAGGAGCTAAGACTTGGGGTGGTGGTGCGAATCAACCACAAGAGTCGGGGGGACGAACGACGGGGACAATAACTCGAGTGGAACCAATGCAAAACCAGGAAGGGCGGACGGCTAGTATGAAGAGCGTAGGGTCTGGGGGAAGAGAAGGAAACTCGGGACATACGACGGGAAGGGGTGCGAGTGCTACGGGGAACAACACCATGGGAAGAGGAGTGCGAAACCTCCCTTATCACGAATATCTCAAGAGAAGGGAAGAGGGACGATGTTTCCGGTGTGGGGGGCAATTTACCCCTGGACATCGTTGTCCGGAACGCAGCTTAAGGGTGTTGATTTTGGGCGAGGATGAGGAGGAAGAACCTGGAGAAACCGAAGTGAAGGTGGAAAATGAGAGGTTAGAATTATCTTTCTTCTCTGCAGGAGGATTGACTCAACCGAGAACCATGAAACTTCAAGGAAGTTTGGGTGATAAAGGGGTGTTAATCATGGTTGACAATGGTGCTAGCCACAATTTTATATCCCAAACGTTGGTTGAGGAGCTGCAAATGGAGGTAGATAAAGCCCAGATTCATTCGGTCTGTTTGGGGACGGACAGAGGAAACAAACCCAGGGTTGTTGCAAAGGGGTAGTAATACATATGGGGGATATTGAAGTTACGGAGCAGTATTATGTTTTCGATTTAGGAGGTGTAGACCTGATTCTAGGGGTGGAATGGTTGGCTAAGTTGGGGGAAGTAGTGAATAATTGGGGTAATTTAACCATGAAGTTCCAATAAGGAGGACAAGAAGTGATGATCTGAGGGGATCCGACTTTGGCTAGGGAGATAATAGCACCCGAAGCGTTGCTCAAAATTACCGAGGCAGAGGCGGTAGCAGTAATATGGGGGTTAAGACAAATGGAAGTACCTATAAGAGAAGGGGAGAAGCAAGATCTGACAGAAAAACAGGGGAGTGAGTTGGAAAAATTGCTGGAAAAATATCAGCAAGTGTTTCATGAGCCTCAAGATTTACCGCCAGAGAGAGAGTGAGCACAAGATAATTCTTAAAGAAGGAACAGACCCCATTAATGTGTGCCCTTACAGATATCCACACTTATTGAAGGGGGAAATAGAAAAGCAGGTGGAGGAAATGCTAAAAACTGGGATTATTCGACCTAGTACCAGCCCTTACTCTAGTCCAGTCATTCTAGTCAAGAAGAAGGATGGAAGTTGGCGTTTCTGTATAGACTATCGGGCCCTTAATCGAGCCACAATACCCGATAAATTTCCCATTCCGATAATAGAAGAGTTGCTTGATGAATTAGGAGGGGCGCAATATTTCTCCAAGATAGATCTTAAGGCTGGCTACCACCAAATTAGGATGGAAAAGGAGGATATCCACAAGACCGCTTTTAGAACACACCAAGGGCACTACGAATTTTTGGTGATGCCCTTCGGGCTTACCAATGCCCCAGCCACGTTTCAAAGTGCCATGAATTCCTTGTTGAGACAATATTTGAGACAATTTGTGTTGGTATTCTTTGACGACATTTTGGTCTATAGTAGGACTTGGAAAGAACATCTGGAGCATGTGGGGTGTGTGTTGAACACTTTGATGCAGCATCAGTGGGTGGCGAATCATAAGAAGTGTGAGTTTGGGAAAAAACATATTAGATACTTAGGCCACTTGATATCCGAAAAAGGGGTAGAAATGGATAAAGAAAAAGTGGAAGCTGTTCTGGGATGGGAGGAACCCAAGACCATCAAAGCTTTGAGAGGATTCTTGGGATTGACTGGATATTATAGGAGATTCGTTCGGGATTATGGCAAGATTGCCCGCCCTCTAACAGACATGTTGAAGAAGGGCAGTTTTATGTGGACAGATGTGGCCAGGGAAGCAATGGGGAAATTGAAAACAGCCATGACTACTGCACCAGTTTTGGCATTGCCTGATTTTACTCAGGCCTTCCATGTTGAGTGTGACGTGTCTGGAGTGGGAGTGGGAGCAGTGTTAACGCAAAACAGGCGGCCAATCGCTTTCTTCAGTAAAGCTTTGGCTGAAGGATCATTGAGCAAGTCAATTTATGAGAAGGAGCTCATGGCCCTTGTGATGGCAATACAGCACTGGCGGCCTTACCTCCTAGGCCAGAAGTTCGTGGTCCATACTGACCAAAGAAGCTTGAGATACTTGTTAGAACAGAGAATAACAACCCAGAATCAACAGAACTGGATTGCTAAACTCTTGGGCTATGATTTTGATATAATCTATAAAGCGGGAGCTATGAATAAGGTAGCGGACGCATTGTCTCGGAGGGGAATGGAGGCAATAGAGGAGAAAGTAAGGGGGTCCAGGAGTGTAGAGGAGGGGGAGACAGAGTTGAACATAATTGTCAGACCCTATTGGAGAGATTTCCAGGAGGTATTAGAGGAGGTGGAGGAAGATGGAGAGCTCCAGAAAATTGTGGAAAATATACCAAAAATCCTGATATGCATCTCCCATTTACCTTGGAGAATGGAAGGTTACACTACAAGGGCAGGCTGGTGTTGTCGGCTAAGTCGAAGTGG
>NC_142168.1:286600-317873 GCF_029865625.1 Vigna umbellata
CCACTTCCTCCGCTTCCTCCGTTTCTTCCGCTTCCTTCCCTTCCTCCCCTTCATCAACCTCATCCACTTCGACCACTTGGCCAACTTCATCATCTTCGTCAACTTGGCCAACTTCGTCCACTTCCTCCGCTTCCTCCGCATCCTCCACTTCGTCAAATTCGTCCACTTCCTCCACTTCTACACTTCGTGAACTTTGTCTAGTTCGTCCACTTCGTCCACTTCCTCCACTTCCTCCATTTCGCCCACTTTTTTCCATTTCGTCACTTCGTCAACTTCTTCCACTTGGTCAACTTCCTCCACTTCCTCTGCTTCGTCCACTTCATCAACTTCGTCCACTTTGTCAACTTCCTCCACTTCGTCCACTTCCTCCTCTTCCTCCACTTCCTCCACTTCCTTCGCTTCCTCCGCTTCCTCCACTTCCTCCACGTCGTCCAGTTCGTCCACTTCGTCCACTTCCCCTACTTCGCCAACTTCCTCCACTTCCTCCACTTCCTCCACTTCGTCAACTTCGTCCACTTCATCCACTTCACCCACTTCGTCCACATCCTCCATTTCCTCAACTTCGTCCACTTCGCCCACTTCCTCCACTTCCTCAACTTCGTCCATTTCCTCCACTTCGTCCACTTCGTCAACTTCGTCCACTTCGTCCACTTCGTTTACTTCCTCAACTTCGTCCACTTCGTCAACTTCCTCCACTTCGTAAATTTCGTAAATTTCGTCAACTTTGTCCACTTCGTTAAGTTGCTCCACTTAGTCCACTTCGCCACTTTGTCCACTTCCTCCACTTCCTCCACTTCTTCCACTTCGTCAACTTCATCCACTTCGTCGACTCCGTCAACTCCGTCCACTTCCTCCACTTCCACCGCATCCTCCACTTCCTCGACGTCGTCAACTTCGTCCATTTTCTCCACTTCGTCCACTTCGTCAACTTCCTCCACTTCCTCCACTTCCTCCACTTCGTTTACATCCTCCACTTTCTCCACTTCGTCCTCCACTTCCTCCACTTCCTCAACTTCGTCCACTTCGTCAACTTCATCCACTTCATAAATTTCGTAAATTTCGTCAACTTTGTCCACTTTGTTAAGTTGCTCCACTTAGTCCACTTCGCCACTTTGTCCACATCCTCCACTTCCTCCACTTCTTCCACTTCGTCAACTTCGTCCACTTCGTCGACTCCGTCAACTCCGTCAACTCCGTCCACTCCGTCCACTTCCTCCACTTCCACCGCATCCTCCACTTCCTCGACTTCGTCAAATTCGTCCACTTTGCCACTTCCTCCACTTCCTTCACTTCCCCCACTTCCTCCACTTCCTCAACTTTCTCCACTTCCTCCACTTCATCCACTTCGTCCACTTCCTCCACTTCGTCAACTTCGTCCACTTTGCCACTTCCTCCACTTCCTTCACTTCCTCCACTTCCTCCACTTCCTCAACTTCGTCCACTTCGTCCACTTCGTCCACTTTCAGCACTTCGTCAACTTCATGAATTTCGTCAACTTCTTCAACTTCGTCCACTTTGTCAACTTCGTAGACTTTCTCAACATCGTCCACTTCATTCACTTCCTCCTCTTCCTGCACTACCTCAACTTCCTCCCCTTCCTCCACTTTGTCCACTTCGTCCACTTCGTACACTTACTCCACTTCCTCCACTTCCTCCCCTTCTTCCACTTCCTGCACTTCCTCCCCTTCCTCCACTTCCTCCGCTTCCTCCGCTTCCTCCGCTTGCTCTACTTCGTCCACGTCGTCCACTTCATCCACTTCGCCCACTTCGCCCACTTCCTCCACTTCCTGCACTTCATCCAATTGGTCCACTTCGTCAACATCGTCCACTTCGTCAACTTCATCCACTTCCTCCACTTTCTCCACTTCCTCCACTTCGTCAACTTCGTCCACTTCCTCCACTTCTTCGACTTCGTCAACTTCGTCCAGTTTGTCCAGTTCCTCCACTTCCTACACTTTGTCCACTGCCTCCACTTCCTTCGCTTCATCCTCTTCATCCGCTTCCTGCACTTCCTCCGCTTCGTCCACTTCCTTCCGTTCCTCCACTTCATCCATTTCGCCAACTTCGTCCAGTTCGTCCACTTTGTTCACTTCGTCCACTTCGTCCAATTCTCCACTTCCTCTGCTTCCTTCGCTTCCTCCGCTTCCTCCTCTTCCTCCCCTTCGTCAACTTCGTCCACTTCGTCGACTTCGTAGACTTCGTCAACTTCGTCCACTTCGTAGACTTCGTCAACTTCGTCCACTTCGTAGACTTCGTCAACTTCGTCCACTACCTCCACTTCCTCCACTTCCTCCACTTCGTACACTTCCTCCCCTTCCTCCCCTTCCTCCACTTCCTCGGCTTCCTCCACTTCCTGCACGTCATCCACTTCGTCCACTTCGCCCACTTCGCCCATTTCCTCCACTTCCTCCACTTCGTCCAATTGGTCCACTTCGTCCACTTCGTCCTCTTCGTCCACTTCGTTCACGTCGTCGACTTCGTCCACTTTGTCCACTTTGTCCACTTCGTCAACTTCGTCCACTTTGTCCACTTCGTCCACTTCGTCCACTTCGCCAACTTTGTCAACTTCCTGCACTTCGTCCACTTTGTCCACTTCCTCCGCTTCCTCCGCTTCGTCAACTTCGTCCACTTTGCCACTTCCTCCAGTTCTTCCGCTTCGTCCACTTCCTCCGCTTCGTAGACTTCGTCCACTACTTCAACTTCCTGCACTTCCTCCGCTTCCTCCACTTCCTTCGCTTCGTCCGCTTCCTACGCTTCCTCCGCTTCCTCCACTTCATCAACTTCGTCCACTTCGTCCACTTCGTCAAGTTTGTCAACTTTGTCCACTTCATTCACTTCGTCCACTACCTCCACTTCCTGCACTTCCTCCGCTTCGTCCACTTCGCCACTTCGTCACTTCTTACACTTCCGCAACTTCCTCCACTTCCTCGACTTCCTCCACTTCGTCATCTTCGTCCACTTCGTGCACTTCGCTCACTTCGTCAACTTTTCCAACTTCGTCAACTTGGCCAACTTCGTCCCCTTCCTCCACTTCATCCACTTCGTCCACTTCGTCGACTTTGTCAACTCCGTCAACTCCGTCCACCTCGTCCACTTCCTCCGCTTCTTCCGCTTCCTTCCCATACTCCACTTTGTCAACTTCGTCCACGTCTTCCACTTGGCGAACTTCGTGAACTTCGTCAACTTGGCCAACTTTGTCCACTTCCTCGACTTCCTCCACTTCATCAACTTCGTCCACTTCGTCCACTTCGTCCACTTCGTTCACTTCGTCAACTTGGCCAACTTCGTCCCCCTTCGTCCACTTCATCCACTTCGTCCACTTCGTCCACTTGGTCCACTTCGTCAACTCCGTCAACTCCGTCAACTCCGTCCACCTTCCCTTCCTCCACTTCGTCAACTTCGTCCACTTCGTCAACTTCGTCCATGTCGTCCACTTGGCGAACTTCGTGAACTTCGTCAACTTGGCCAACTTCGTCCGCTTCCTCCGCTTCCTCCACTTCCTCCGCTTCCTCCACTTCCTCCACTTTGTCCACTTCGTCCACTTCATTTACTTCATCAACTTCGTCCACCTCGCCCACTTCGCCCACTTCCTCCGCTTCCTCAACTTCGTCGACTTCGTCCACTTCGCGAACTTCTTCCACTTCGTCCACTTCCTCCAGTTCCTCCAGTTCCTCCAGTTCCTCCGCTTCCTCCGCTTCCTCAACTTCGTCCACTTTGCCACTTCCTCCATTTCCTCCGCTTCGTCCACTTCATCCACTTCCTCCACTTCATAGACTTCCTCCACTTTCTCCACTTCCTCTGCTTCCTCCACTTCCTTCGCTTCGTCCGCTTCCTCTGCTTCCTCCACTTCGTCAACTTCGTCCACTTCGTCCACTTCATCCACTACCTCCACTTCCTTCACTTCCTCCGCTTCGTCCACTTCGCCACTTCGTCACTTCTTACACTTCCGCAACTTCCTCCACTTCCTCGACTTCCTCCACTTCGCCAACTTCGTCCACTTCGTTCACTTGTCAACTTGGCCAACTTCGTCCCCTTCGTCCCCTTCGTCCACTTCATCCACTTCGTCCACTTTGTCGACTTTGTCAACTCTGTCAACTCCGTCCACCTCGTCCACTTCCTCTGCTTCTTCCGCTTCCTTCCCTTCCTCCACTTCGTCCAAGTCGTTCACTTGGCGAACTTCGTCAACTTGGCCAACTTCGTCCACTTCCTCGACTTCCAACACTTCGTCAACTTCGTCAACTTTGCCAACTTCGTCAACTTGGCCAACTTCGTCCCCTTCGTCCACTTCATCCACTTCGTCAACTCCGTCCACCTTCCCTTCCTCGACTTCGTCAACTTCGTCCACGTCGTCCACTTGGCGAACTTCGTGAACTTGGTCAACTTGGCCAACTTCGTCCGCTTCCTCCACTTCCTCCGCTTCCTCCGCTTCCTCCGCTTCCTCCACTTCCTCCGCTTCCTCCACTTCCTCCACTTCCTCCACTTTGTCCACTTCCTCCACTTCATTTACTTCATCAACTTCGTCCACTTCGCCCACTTCGCCCACTTCCTCAACTTCGTCGACTTCGTCCACTTCGCGAACTTCATCCACTTCCTCCGCTTCGTCAACTTCGTCCACTTTCCCACTTCCTCCAGTTCCTCCGCTTCGTCCACTTCATCCACTTCATCCACTTCCTCCACTTCGTAGACTTCCTCCACTTCCTCCACTTCCTCCGCTTCCTCCACTTCCTTCGCTTCGTCCGCTTCCTACGCTTCCTCCGCTTCGTCAACTTCGTCCACTTCGTTCACTTCGTCGACTTCGTCCACTTCGTCAACTTTTTCAACTTCGTCCACTTCGTCCACTACCTCCACTTCCTGCACTTCCTCCGCTTCGTCCACTTCGCCACTTCGTCACTTCTTACACTTCCGCAACTTCCTCCATTTCCTCCACTTCCTCCACTTCGTCAACTTCGTCCACTTCGTTCATTTCGTCAACTTTGCCAACTTCGTCAACTTCGCCAACTTCGTCCCCTTCGTCCCCTTCGTCCACTTCATCCACTTCGTCCACTTCGTCCACTTCGTCAACTCCGTCAACCCCGTCCACCTCATCCACTTCCTCCGCTTCTTCCGCTTCCTTGCCTTCCTCCACTTCGTCAACTTCGTCAACTTCGTCCACGTCGTCCACGTCGTCCACTTGACGAACTTCGTCAACTTGGCCCACTTCGTCCACTTCCACCACTTCCTCCGCGTCCTCCACTTCCTCCGCTTCCTGCACTTCCTCCACTTCGTGCACTTCGTCCACTTCATTTACTTCATCAACTTCGCCCACTTCCTCCACTTCCTCAACTTCGTCGACTTCGCGAACTTCATCCACTTTCTCCACTTCCCCCACTTCTTCCACTTCGTCAACTTCGTCCAGTTCGTCCAGTTCCTCCACTTCCTCCACTTACTCCACTTCCTTCGCTTCATCCGCTTCGTCCACTTCCTCCCGTTCCTCCACTTCATCCATTTCACCAACTTCGTCCAGTTCGTCCACTTTGTCCACTTCGTCAACTTCGTCCACCTCGTCCACTTCGTCCACTTCTTCCGCTTCCTTCCCTTCCTCCATTTCGTCAACTTCGTTCACTTCGTCCACGTCGTCCACTTGGCGAACTTCGTGAACTTCGTCAACTTGGCCAACTTCGTCCACTTCCTCCACTTCCTCCACTTCCTCCGCTTCCTCCACTTCCTCCACTTTTTCCACTTCGTCCACTTCATTTACTTTATCAACTTCGTCCACTTCATTTACTTTATCAACTTCGTCCACTTCGCCCACTTCCTCCACTTCCTCCACATCGTCCACTTCGTCCACTTCGCGAACTTCATCCACTTAATCCACTTCCTCCACTTCCTCCACTTCCTCCACTTCCCCCACTTCTTCCACTTCGTCCACTTCGCCCACTTCCTCCACTTCCCCCACTTCATCGACTTCGTCCACTTCGCGAACTTCATCCACTTCCTCCACTTCCCACACTTCTTCCACTTCGTCCAGTTCGTCCACTTCCTCCACTTCCTCCACTTTGTCCACTTCCTCCACTTCCTCCGGCTCATCCGCTTCCTCCATTTCCTCCGCTTCCTCCACTTACTCCCTTTCCTCCACTTCCTCCACTTCATCCATTTTGCCCACTTCGTCCACTTCGTCCACTTCCTTCACTTCCTCCACTTCCTCCACTTCGTCAGCTTCGTCCACTTCCTACACTTCCTCCACTTCCTCAACTTCGTCCACTTTGTTCACTTCGTGCACTTCGCAGACTTCATCAACTTCGTCCACTTCCTTCACTTCCTCCACTTCGTCCACTTCGTCCACTTCGTACACTTACTCCACTTCCTCCACTTCCTCCCCTTCCTCCCCTTCCTCCCCTTCCTCCCCTTCCTCCACTTCCTTCGCTTCCTCCGCTTCCTCTGCTTCCTCCCCTTCCTCCACTTCCTCCACGTCGTCTTCTTCATCCACTTCGCCCACTTCCTCCACTTCCTCCACTTCCTCCGCTTCCTCCACTTCCTTCGTTCCCTCGGCTTCCTCCGCTTCCTCCACTTGGTTAACTTCGTCCACTTCGCCACTTGCTCCACTTCTTCCACTTCCTCCACTTTCTCCACGTCGTCCACTTCATCAACTTCTTCAACTTCGTCCACTTCGCCCACTTCGCCCACTTCCTCCACTTCCTCCACTTCCTCCACTTCCTCCACTTCCTCCACTTCGTCCACTTTGTCCACTTCCTCCACTTCCTCCGCTTCCTCAGCTTCATCCGCTTCCTCCGCTTTCTCTACTTCCTCCACTTCCTCCACTTCCTCCCTTTCCTCCACTTCCTCCACTTCATCCATTTCGCCACTTCGTCCACTTCGTCTACCTCGTGCACGTCATCAACTTCGTCAATTTCATCAATTTCTTCAACTTCGTCCACTTTGTCCACTTCGTCCACTTCGTAGACTTCGTCAACTTCGTCAACTTCGTTCACCTCCTCCACTTCCTCCCTTTCCTCCGCTTCCTCCACTTCCTCCACTTCATCCATTTCGCCCACTTCGTCCACTTCCTCCACTTCCTCCACTTCCTGCACTTCGTCCAATTGGTCGACTTTGTCAACTTAGTCCAATTCCTCCGCTTCGTCCACTTCCTCCACTTCCTCCATTTCCTCCACTTCTTCCACTTCGTCAATGTCGTCCACTTCCTCCACTTTGTCCACTTCCTCCACTTCCTCCGCTTCCTCCACTTCTTCTACTTCATCCGCTTCCTCCACTTTGTCCACTTCCTCCACTTCCTCCACTTCATGCATTTCGACGACTTCGTCCACTTCTCCACTTCCTCCGCTTCCTCCGCTTCCTCCCCTTCCTCCCATTCATCAACTTCGTCAACTTCGTCCACTTCGTCTACTTCGTCCACTTCGTAGACTTCGTCTACTTCGTCCACTTGCTCCACTTCCTTCACTTCCTCCACTACCTCCACTTCCTCCACTTCCTCCACTTCCTCCACTTCCTCCACTACCTCCACTTCCTCCACTTCATCCACTTCCTCCACTTCGTCCACTTTGTCCAATTCGTACACTTCCTCGCCTTCCTCCCCTTCCTCCCCTTCCTCCACTTCCTCCACTTTCTCCGCTTCCTCGAGAAAGTTGAGGAAGTGGAGGAAGTTAAGGAAGTTGAGGAAGTGGCGAAGTGGAGGAAGTAGCAAAGTGGAGGAAGTGGACGAAGTGGACGAAGTAGACGGAGTTGACAGAGTTGACGGAGTTGACGGAGTTGACGGAGTTGACGGAGTGCACGAAATGTTGAAGTGGATGAAGTTGACGAAGTGGAGGGAAGTGGACGAAATGGCGAAGTGGCGAAGTGGACGAACTGGACCCACTTAACGAAGTGGACAAAGTGGATGAAGTTTACAAAGTTGACGAAGTCGATGAAGTTGACGAAGTGGACGAAGTGGTGGAAGTGGAGGAAGTGGAGGAAGTGGCGAAGTGGCGAAGTGGAGGAGGTCGTGGAAGTGGAGTAAGTGTACGAAGTGGACGAAGTGGACAAAGTGGACGAAGTGGAGGAAGTGGAGGTAGGGAGGAAGTAGAGGAAGTGAATGAAGTGGACGAAGTGGAGGAAGTTGACGAAGTCCACAAAGTTGGTGAAGTCTACAAAGTGGACAAAGTGGACGAAGTCGACGAAATTGATGAAGTGGAGGAAGTGGTTGAAGTGGAGGAAGTGGAGGAAGTGGACGAAGTGGACGAAGTTGACGAAGTGGACGAAGTGGACGAAGTGGGCGATGTGGACGAAGCGGAGAATGTTAAGGAAGTGGAGGAAGTGAAGGAAGTGGAGGAAATGGCGACATGGACGAAGTTGATGAAGTGGAGGAAGTGGAGGAAGCGGTGGAATTGGAGGAAGGGGACGGAGTTGACGGAGGTGACGGAGTCGACGATGTGGCGAAGTGGCGAAGTGGACGAAATGGACCAAATTAACGAAGTGGACAAAGTTGATGAAGTTTACGAAGTTGACGAAGTGGATGAAGTTTACGAAGTTGACGAAGTGGATGAAGTTGACGAAGTGGACGAAGTTGAGGAAGTGGAAGAAGTGGAGGACGAAGTGGAGGGAGTAAAAGAAGTAGAGGAAGTGGGGGAAGTGGACTAAGTGGACGAAGTTGACCAAGTGGAGGAAGTGGAGGAAGTCGAGGAAGTTGACAAAGTTGAGGAAGTGGACGAAGTTGAGGAAATGGAGGAAGTGGAGGAAGTGTACGAAATGGAAGAAGTGAAGGAAGTGGACGAAGTTGAGGAAGTTGACAAAGTGGACGAAGTTGACGAAGTGGACGAAGTGGACGAAGTGGACGAAGCGGACGAAGTGGACGAAGGGGACGAAGTGGAGGAAGTGTACAAAGTGGACGAACGAAGTGGAGGAAGTGGAGGAAGCGGCCGAATTGGCGAAGTGCACGAAGTGGATGAAGTGGAGCAAGTTGAGGAAGGGGAGGAAGTAGAGGAAGGGGAGGAAGTAGAGGAAGCGGAGGAAGCGGACAAAGTGCAGGAAGTGGAGGAAGCGGAGGAAGTGTACGAACTAGACGAACTGGACGAAGTTCACGAAGTGGAGGAAGTGGAGGAAGTTGCGGAAGTGGAGGAAGTGGGGGAAGTGGAAGAAGTGACGAAGTGGTGAAATGGACGAAGCAAAGGAAGTGGACGACGTGGATGAACTGGAAGAAGTTCACAAACTTGACAAAGTGGACGAAGTTGACGAAGTTGACGAAGTGGAAGAATTTGACGAAGTGGAGGAAGTTGACGAAGTGGAGGAAGTGGAGGAAGTGGAGGAAGTGGAGGAAGTAGACGACGTGGAGGAAGTGGAGGAAGTGGAGGAAGTTGATTAAGTGGAGGAAGTGGACTAAGTGGTCGAAGTTGACGAAGTGGAGGAAGTGGAGGAAGTGGGCGAACTGGGCGAAGTAGACGAAGTGGACAAAGTTGAGGAAATGGAGGAAGTGGAGGAAGTGTACGAAGTGGACGAAGTGGGCGAAGTGGACGATGTCGACGAAGTGGAAGAAGTGGGCGAAGTGGACGAAGTAGACGAAGTGGAGGAAGTGGACGAAGTTGACGAAGTGGAGGAAGTGGAGGAAGTGGAGGAAGTGGACGATGTGGACGAAGTGGAGAAAGTTAAGGAAGTGGAGGAAGTGGAGGAAGTGAAGGAAGTGGAGGATATGGCGACGTGGACGAAGTTTACGAAGTGGAGGAAGTGGAGGAAGCGGTGGAATTGGAGGAAGGGGACCGTGTTGACGGAGTCGACGAAGTGGACGAAGTTGACGAAGTGGGGGAAGTGGAGGAAGTGGAGGAAGTGGACAAAGTGGCGAAGTCTACAAAGTTGACCAACTTAACGAAGTGGACAAAGTTGACGAAGTTTACGAAGTTGACGAAGTGGATGAAGTTGACCAAGTGGACGAAGTTGACGAAGTGGAGGAAGTGGAGGACGAAGTGGAGGAAGTGGCGGAAGTAAACGAAGTGGAGGAAGTAAAAGAAGTAGAGGAAGTGGACGAAGTGGACGAAGTTGACCAAGTGGACGAAGTGGAGGAAGTGGAGGAAGTTGACGAAGTTGAGGAAAGTGAGGAAGTGGAGGAAGTGGGCGAACTGCGCGAAGTGGACGAAGTGGACGAAATTGAGGAAATGGAGGAAGTGGAGGAAGTGTACGAAGTGGACGAAGTAGGCGAAGTGGACGAAGTCGACGAAGTGGACGAAGTCGACGAAGTGGATGAGGTTGACGAAGTAGAGGAAGTGGACGAAGTGGACGAAGTAGCGAACTGGCGAAGTGGCGAAGTGGACGACCTTAACGAAGAGGGCAAAGTTGATGAAGTGTATGAAGTGGACGAAGTGGAGGAAGTGGACGAAGTGGAGGAAGTGGACGAAGTAGACGAAGTGGAGGAAATGGACTAAGTGGACGAAGTTGACCAAGTGGACGAAGTGGAGGAAATGGAGTTAAGGAAGTGGAGGAAGTAGCGGAAGTGGCAGAAATGACGAAGTGGCGAAGTGGACGAAGTGGAGGAAGTGCAGGAGGTGGACGAAGTGGACGAAGTTGACAAAGCTTATCAAGTGGACGAAGTGGACGAAGTTGACGAAGTGGACGAAGTTGACGAAGCGGGGCAAGCGGAGGAAGCGGAGGAAGTGGAGGAAGTGGAGGAAGTGGAGGAAGAGGAGGAAGTGGACGAAGTTGACAAAGTTGATGAAGTGGACGAAGTTGAGGAAGTGGACGAAGTGGAGGAAGTGGAGGAAGTGGACGATGTGGACGAAGTGGACGAAGTGGAGGAAGTGAACAAAGTGGACGAAGTTGACGAAATTGACGAAGTGGAGGAAGTTGAGGAATTGGACGAAATTGATGAAGTTGACGAAGTGGACAAAGTGGAGGAAGTGGACGAAGTGGAGAAAGATGAGGAAGTGGAGGAAGTTAAGGAAGTGGAGGAAGTGGCGAAGTGGAGGAAGTAGCAAAGTGGAGGAAGTGGACGAAGTGGACGAAGTGGATGAAGTGGACGAAGTAGACGGAGTTGACGGAGTTGACAGAGTTGACGGAGTGCACAAAATGGCGAAGTGGATGAAGTTGACGAAGTGAAGGAAGTGGACGAAATGGCGAAGTGGCGAAGTGGCGAAGTGGATGAAGTGGACCAACTTAACGAAGTGGAAAATGTTGATGAAGTTTAGAAAGTTGACGAAGTGGAGGAAGTGGAGGAAGTGGAGGAAGTGGCGAAGTGGCGAAGTGGAGGAAGTAAACGAAGATGAGGAAGTAAAGGAAGTGGACGAAGTAAACGAAGTGGAGGAAGTGGACTAAGTGGACGAAGTTGAGGACACGGAGGAAGTGGACGAAGTGGACGAAAGGGACGAAGTGGAGGACGTGTACGAAGTGGAGGAAGTAAACGAAGTGGAGGAAGTAAACGAAGTGCAGGAAGTGGAGGAAGTGGACGAAGGGGACGAAGTGGAGGAACTGTACGAAGTGGAGGAAGTGGAGGAAGTGGAGGAAGTAAACGAAGTGGAGGAAGTGGAGGAAGTGGACTAAGTGGACGAAGTTGACCAAGAGGACGAATTGGAGGAAGTGGACGAAGTTGACGAAGTGGAGGAAGTGGAGGAAGGGGACGAAGTGGACGAAGTTGACGAAGTGGAGAAAGTTGTGGAAGTGGAGGAAGTGGAGGAAGTGAAGGAAGTTGAGGAATTGGCGAAGTGGACGAAGTTGACGAAGTGGAAGAAGTGGAGGAAGCGGTGGAAGTGGAGGACGTGGACGGAGATGACGGAGTTTACGGAGTCGACGATGTTGACGAAGTGGAGGAAGTGGAGAAAGTGGCGAAGTGGAGAAGTGGACGAAGTGGACCAACTTAACGAAGTTGACAAAGTTGACGAAGTTTACGAAATTGACGAAGTGGATGAAGTTGACGAAGTGGACGAAGTTGAGGAAGTGGAGGAAGTGGAGGACGAAGTGGAGGACGAAGTGGAGGAAGTGGAGGAAGTAAACAAAGTGGAGGAAGTAAAAGAAGTGGAGGAAGTGGGGGAAGTTGACTAAGTGGATGAAGTTGACCAAGTGGACGAAGTGGAGGAAGGGGAGGAAGTGGACGAAGTTGAGGAAGTGAAGGAAGTGGAGGAAGTGGGCGAACTGGGCGAAGTGGACGAAGTGGACAAAGTTGAGGAAATGGAGGAAGTGTACGAAGTGGACGAAGTGGGCGAAGTGGACGAAGTGGACGAAGTGAGCGAAGTGGACGAAGTGGATGAAGTTGACGAAGTGGAGGAAGTGGACGAACTTGACGAAGTTGAGGAAGTGGAGGAAGTGGATGAAGTGGAGGAAGTGGAGGAAGTGGAGGAAGTGGACGATGTGGACGAAGTGGAGCAAGTTGAGGAAGTGGAGGAAGTGGAGGAAGTGGAGGAAGTGGAGGAAATGGCGACGTGGACGAAGTTGACGAAGTGGAGGAAGAGGAGGAAGCGGCTGAATTGGAGGAGGGGGACGGAGTTGACGGAGTTGATGAAGTGGACGAAGTTGACGAAGTGGAGGAAGTGGAGGAAGTGGAGGAAGAGGAGGAAGTGGAGGAAGTTGACAAAGTTGATGAAGTGGATGAAGTTGATGAACTGGACGAAGTGGAGGAAGTGGAGGAAGTGGACGAAGTTGACGAAGTGGACGAAGTGGACGAAGCGGAGGAAGTGGACGAAGTGGACGAAGTTGACAAAGTTGATGAAGTGGACAAAGAGGACGAAGTTGACAAAATGGACGAACAGGAGGAAGTGGACGAACTGGAGGAAGTGGACGAAGTTGACGAAGTGGACGAAGTTGACGAAGTGGACGAAGTTGACGAAGTGGGCGAAGCGGAGGATGTGGACAAAGCGGAGGGAGTGCAGGAGGTGGACAAAGTGGTCGAAGTTGACAAAGTTGATGAAGTGGAGAAAGTGGACGAAGTTGACGAAGTGGACGAAGTTGACGAAGCGGGGCAAGCGGAGGAAGCGGAGGAAGTGGAGGAAGTGGAGGAAGTGGAGGAAGTGGAGGAAGAGGAGGAAGTGGACGAAGTGGACGAAGTGGACGAAGTGGACGAAGATGATAAAGTTGACGAAGTGGACGAAGTTGATGAAGTGGACGAACTGGAGGAAGTGGAGGAAGTGGAGGAAGTGGACGAAGAGGACAAAGGTGTGCAAGTGGAGGAGGTGGAGGAAGTGAAGGAAGTGGAGCAATTGGCGAAGTGAACGAAGTTGACGATGTGGAAGAAGTGGAGGAAGCGGTGGAAGTGGAGGACGTGGACGGAGTTGACGGAGTTGATGAAGTGGAGGAAGTGACGAAGTGGACGGAGTGGACCAACTTAACAAAGTTGACAAAGTTGAGGAAGTGGAGGAAGTGGAGGACGAAGTGGAGGAAGTGGAGGTAGTAAACGAAGTGGAGGAAGTAAAAGAAGTGGAGGAAGTGGGGGAAGTTGACTAAGTGGACAAAGTTGACCAAGTGGAGGAAGTGGACGAAGTTCAGGAAGTGAAGGAAGTGGGCGAACTAGGCGAAGTGGACGAAGTGGACAAAGTTGAGGAAATGGAGGGAGTGGAGGAAGTGTACGAAGTGGACGAAGTGGACGAAGTGGACGAAGTGGACGAAGTGGGCGAAGTGGACGATGTTGACGAAGTTGACGAAGTGGAGGAAGTGGAGGAAGTGGACGAAGTTGACGAAGTGGACGAAGTGGAGGAAGTGGACGATGTGGACGAAGTGGAGAAAGTTGAGGAAGTGGAGGAAGTGGAGGAAGTGAAGGAAGTGGAGGAAATGGCGACGTGCACGAAGTTGACGAAGTGGAGGAAGCGGTGGAATTGGAGGAAGGGGACGGTGTTGACGGAGTTGACAGAGTCGACGAAGTTGACGAAGTGGGGGAAGTGGAGGAAGCTGAGGAAGTGGACAAAGTGGCGAAGTGGCGAAGTGGCGAAGTGGCGAAGTGGACCAAGTTAACGAAGTGGACAAAGTTGACGAAGTGGAGAAAGTGGAGGAAGTGGACGAAGTGGAGGACGAAGTGGAGGAAGTGGAGGAAGTGGAGGTAGTAAACGAAGTCGAGGAAGTAAAAGAAGTGGAGGAAGTGGGGGAAGTTGACGAAGTGGACGAAGTTGAGTACACGGAGGAAGTGGACGAAGTGGACGAAGGGGACAAAGTGGAGGACGTGTACGAAGTGGAGGAAGTAAACGAAGTGGAGGAACTAAACGAAGTGGAGGAAGTGGACTAAGTGGACGAAGTTGAGGACACGGAGGAAGTGGACGAAGGGGACGAAGTGGAGGAAGTGTACGAAGGGGAGGAAGTGGAGGAATTAAACGAAGTGGAGGAAGTGGACTAAGTGGACGAAGTTGACCAAGTGGACGAATTGGAGGAAGTGGACGAAGTTGAGGAAGTGGACGAACTGGAGGAAGTGTACGAAGTGGAGGAAGTGGGCGAAGTGGGCGAAGTGGACGAAATCGACGAAGTGGACGAGGTTGACGAAGTGGAGGAAGTGGAGGAAGCGGAGGAAGTGCAGGAAGTGGACGAAGTGGAGGAAGTGGACGGAGTTGACGGAGTGGACGAAATTGACTAAGTGGAGGAAGTGGACAAAGTGGAGGAAGTGGAGGAAGCGGAGGAAGTGGAGGAAGTAGCGAAGTGGCGAAGTGGACGAAGTGGACGAAGTGGACCAACTTAACGAAGTGGACAAAGTTGACGAAGTTTACGAAGTGGACGAAGTGGATGAAGTTGACGAAGTGGACGAAGTGGATGAAGTTGACGAAGTGGACGAAGTGGACAAAGTGGACGAAGTGGACGAAGTTGACGAAATTGACGAGGTTGACAAAGTGGACGAAGTTGACGAAGTGGAGAAAATGGAGAAATTTGAGGAAGTGGAGGAAGTTAAGGAAGTGGTGCAAGTGGCGAAGTGGAGGAAGTGGCAAAGTGGAGGAAGTGCAGGAAGTGGAGGTAGTGGAGGAAGTGCACGTAGTTGATGGAGTTGACGTAGTGGACGAAATGGACGAAGTGGACGAAGTGGAGGAAATAGAGGAAGTTGAGAAAGTGGAGGAAGTGGCAAAGTGGACGAAGTTGACGAAGAGGAGGAAGCGGAAGAAGTGGCGGAAGTTGAGGAAGTGAACGGAGTTGACGGAGTCGGCGAAGTGCACGAAGTTGACAAAGTGGACGAAGTTCACGAAGTGGAGGAAGTAGAGGAACTGGAGGAGGTGGAGGAAGTGGACGAATTGGACGACGTAGAGGACGAAGTGCAGAAAGTTGACGAAGTGGAGGAAGTGTACGAAGTGGAGGAATTAAACGAAGTGGAGGAAGTGGAGGAAGTGGACTAAGTAGACGAAGTTGACCAAGTGGACGAATTCGAGGCAGTGGACGAAGTTGAGGAAGTGGAGGAAGTGGAGGAAGTGGACGAAGTGGAGGAAGTGGACGAAGTTGACGAAGTGGAGAAACTTGTGGAAGTGGAGGAAGTGTACGAAGTGGAGGAAGTGGGTGAAGTGGGCGAAGTGGACGAAATCGACGAAGTGGACGAAGTGGACAAGGTTGACGAAGTGGAGGAAGTGGAGGAAGCGGAGGAAGTGCAGGAAGTGGACGAAGTGGAGGAAGTGGACGGAGTTGATGGAGTGGACGAAGTTGACTAAGTGGAGGAAGTGGACAAAGTGGAGGAAGTGGAGGAAGCGGAGGAAGTGGAGGAAGTAGCGAAGTGGCGAAGTGGACGAAGTGGACCAACTTAACGAAGTGGACAAAGTTGACGAAGTTGACGAAGTGGACGAAGTGGATGAAGTTGATGAAGTGGACGAAGTGGACAAAGTGGACGAAGTGGACGAAGTGGACGAAGTTGACGAAATTGACGAGGTTGACAAAGTGGACGAAGTTGACGAAGTGGAGAAAATGGAGAAATTTGAGGAAGTGTAGGAAGTTAAGGAAGTGGTGCAAGTGGCGAAGTGGAGGAAGTGGCAAAGTGGAGGAAGTGCAGGAAGTGGAGGTAGTGGAGGAAGTGCACGGAGTTGACGGAGTTGACGTAGTGGACGAAATGGACGAAGTGGACGAAGTGGAGGAAATAGAGGAAGTTGAGAAAGTGGAGGAAGTGGCAAAGTGGACGAAGTTGACGAAGAGGAGGAAGCGGAAGAAGTGGCGGAAGTTGAGGAAGTGAACGGAGTTGACGGAGTCGGCGAAGTGCACGAAGTTGACAAAGTGGACGAAGTTGACGAAGTGGAGGAAGTAGAGGAAGTGGAGGAGGTGGAGGAAGTGGACGAATTGGACGAAGTAGAGGACGAAGTGCAGAAAGTGGACGAAGAGGAGGAAGTGGAGGAAGTGGACGATGTTGAGTAAGTTGACAAAGTGGACGAAATGGATGAAGTGGACGAAGGGGACGAAGTGGAAGAAGTGTACAAAGTGGATGATTTGGGCAAGGTTGAGGAAGCGGGCGAAGCGGGCAAAGTGGACGGAGTGGATGAAGTGGATGAAGTGGAGGAAGTTTAGGAAGGGGAGGAAGTAGAGGAAGCGGAGGAAGCAGACGAAGTGGAGGAATTGGAGGAAGTGGAGGAGGTGTACGAACTGGACGAACTGGACGAAGTTCACGAAGTGGAGGAAGTGGCGAAAGTGGAGGAAGTGGGGGAAGTGGAAGAAGTGACAAAGTGGCGAAATGGAGGAAGCAGAGGAAGTGTAGGAAGTGGACAAAGTGGAGGAACTGGACGAAGTTGACAAAGTGGACGAAGTTGACGAAGTGGACGAAATTGACCAATTAGATGAAGTGGAGGAAGTGGAGGAAGTGGAGGAAGTGGAGGAAGTGGGCGAAGTGGGCGAAGTGGACGAAGTGGATGAAGTTGAGGAGGTTGACGAAGTGGACGACGTGGAGGAAGTAGAGGAAGCGGAGGAAGCCGAGGAAGCCGAGGAAACGAAGGAAGTGGAGCAAGGGGAGGAAGTGGAGGGAGTGGAGTAAGTGTACGAAGTGGACGAAGTGGACGAAGTGGACGAAGTGGACGAAGTGGACGAAGTGGAGGAAGTGGAGGTAGTGGAGGAAGTGGAGGAAGTGGACTAAGTGGACGAAGTTGACCAAGTGGACAAATTGGAGGAAGTGGACGAAGTTGAGTAAGTGGAGGAAGTGGAGGAAGTGGAGGAAGTGGACGTAGTTGACAAAGTTGATGAAGTGGACGAAGTTGAGGAAGTGGACGAAGTGGAGGAAGTGGAGGAAGTGGACGATGTGGACGAAGTGGACGAAGTGGAGGAAGTGAACAAAGTGGACGAAGTTGACGAAATTGACGAAGTGGAGGAAGTGGAGGAAGTGAAGGAAGTGGAGGAAATGGCGACGTGGACGAAGTTGACGAAGTGGAGGAAGCGGTGGAATTGGAGGAAGGGGACGGTGTTGACGGAGTTGACAGAGTCGACGAAGTGGACGAAGTGGGGGAAGTGGAGGAAGCTGAGGAAGTGGACAAAGTGGCGAAGTGGCGAAGTGGCGAAGTGGCGAAGTGGACCAAGTTAACGAAGTGGACAAAGTTGACGAAGTGGAGAAAGTGGAGGAAGTGGACAAAGTGGAGGACGAAGTGGAGGAAGTGGAGGTAGTAAACGAAGTCGAGGAAGTAAAAGAAGTGGAGGAAGTGGGGGAAGTTGACGAAGTGGACGAAGTTGAGTACACGGAGGAAGTGGACGAAGTGGACGAAGGGGACAAAGTGGAGGACGTGTACGAAGTGGAGGAAGTAAACGAAGTGGAGGAAGTAAACGAAGTGGAGGAAGTGGACTAAGTGGACGAAGTTGAGGACACGGAGGAAGTGGACGAAGGGGACGAAGTGGAGGAAGTGTACGAAGGGGAGGAAGTGGAGGAATTAAACGAAGTGGAGGAAGTGGACTAAGTGGACGAAGTTGACCAAGTGGACGAATTGGAGGAAGTGGACGAAGTTGAGGAAGTGGACGAACTGGAGGAAGTGTACGAAGTGGAGGAAGTGGGCGAAGTGGGCGAAGTGGACGAAATCGACGAAGTGGACGAGGTTGACGAAGTGGAGGAAGTGGAGGAAGCGGAGGAAGTGCAGGAAGTGGACGAAGTGGAGGAAGTGGACGGAGTTGACGGAGTGGACGAAATTGACTAAGTGGAGGAAGTGGACAAAGTGGAGGAAGTGGAGGAAGCGGAGGAAGTGGAGGAAGTAGCGAAGTGGCGAAGTGGACGAAGTGGACGAAGTGGACCAACTTAACGAAGTGGACAAAGTTGACGAAGTTTACGAAGTGGACGAAGTGGATGAAGTTGACGAAGTGGACGAAGTGGATGAAGTTGACGAAGTGGACGAAGTGGACAAAGTGGACGAAGTGGACGAAGTTGACGAAATTGACGAGGTTGACAAAGTGGACGAAGTTGACGAAGTGGAGAAAATGGAGAAATTTGAGGAAGTGGAGGAAGTTAAGGAAGTGGTGCAAGTGGCGAAGTGGAGGAAGTGGCAAAGTGGAGGAAGTGCAGGAAGTGGAGGTAGTGGAGGAAGTGCACGTAGTTGATGGAGTTGACGTAGTGGACGAAATGGACGAAGTGGACGAAGTGGAGGAAATAGAGGAAGTTGAGAAAGTGGAGGAAGTGGCAAAGTGGACGAAGTTGACGAAGAGGAGGAAGCGGAAGAAGTGGCGGAAGTTGAGGAAGTGAACGGAGTTGACGGAGTCGGCGAAGTGCACGAAGTTGACAAAGTGGACGAAGTTCACGAAGTGGAGGAAGTAGAGGAACTGGAGGAGGTGGAGGAAGTGGACGAATTGGACGACGTAGAGGACGAAGTGCAGAAAGTTGACGAAGTGGAGGAAGTGTACGAAGTGGAGGAAGTGGAGGAATTAAACGAAGTGGAGGAAGTGGAGGAAGTGGACTAAGTGGACGAAGTTGACCAAGTGGACGAATTCGAGGCAGTGGACGAAGTTGAGGAAGTGGAGGAAGTGGAGGAAGTGGACGAAGTGGAGGAAGTGGACGAAGTTGACGAAGTGGAGAAACTTGTGGAAGTGGAGGAAGTGTACGAAGTGGAGGAAGTGGGTGAAGTGGGCGAAGTGGACGAAATCGACGAAGTGGACGAAGTGGACGAGGTTGACGAAGTGGAGGAAGTGGAGGGAGCGGAGGAAGTGCAGGAAGTGGACGAAGTGGAGGAAGTGGACGGAGTTGATGGAGTGGACGAAGTTGACTAAGTGGAGGAAGTGGACAAAGTGGAGGAAGTGGAGGAAGCGGAGGAAGTGGAGGAAGTAGCGAAGTGGCGAAGTGGACGAAGTGGACCAACTTAACGAAGTGGACAAAGTTGACGAAGTTGACGAAGTGGACGAAGTGGATGAAGTTGATGAAGTGGACGAAGTGGACAAAGTGGACGAAGTGGACGAAGTTGACGAAATTGACGAGGTTGACAAAGTGGACGAAGTTGACGAAGTGGAGAAAATGGAGAAATTTGAGGAAGTGTAGGAAGTTAAGGAAGTGGTGCAAGTGGCGAAGTGGAGGAAGTGGCAAAGTGGAGGAAGTGCAGGAAGTGGAGGTAGTGGAGGAAGTGCACGAAGTTGACGGAGTTGACGTAGTGGACGAAATGGACGAAGTGGACGAAGTGGAGGAAATAGAGGAAGTTGAGAAAGTGGAGGAAGTGGCAAAGTGGACGAAGTTGACGAAGAGGAGGAAGCGGAAGAAGTGGCGGAAGTTGAGGAAGTGAACGGAGTTGACGGAGTCGGCGAAGTGCACGAAGTTGACAAAGTGGACGAAGTTGACGAAGTGGAGGAAGTAGAGGAAGTGGAGGAGGTGGAGGAAGTGGACGAATTGGACGAAGTAGAGGACGAAGTGCAGAAAGTGGACGAAGAGGAGGAAGTGGAGGAAGTGGACGATGTTGAGTAAGTTGACAAAGTGGACGAAATGGATGAAGTGGACGAAGGGGACGAAGTGGAAGAAGTGTACAAAGTGGATGATTTGGGCAAGGTTGAGGAAGCGGGCGAAGCGGGCAAAGTGGACGGAGTGGATGAAGTGGATGAAGTGGAGGAAGTTTAGGAAGGGGAGGAAGTAGAGGAAGCGGAGGAAGCAGACGAAGTGGAGGAATTGGAGGAAGTGGAGGAGGTGTACGAACTGGACGAACTGGACGAAGTTCACGAAGTGGAGGAAGTGGCGAAAGTGGAGGAAGTGGGGGAAGTGGAAGAAGTGACAAAGTGGCGAAATGGAGGAAGCAGAGGAAGTGTAGGAAGTGGACAAAGTGGAGGAACTGGACGAAGTTGACAAAGTGGACGAAGTTGACGAAGTGGACGAAATTGACCAATTAGATGAAGTGGAGGAAGTGGAGGAAGTGGAGGAAGTGGGCGAAGTGGGCGAAGTGGACGAAGTGGATGAAGTTGAGGAGGTTGACGAAGTGGACGACGTGGAGGAAGTAGAGGAAGCGGAGGAAGCCGAGGAAGCCGAGGAAACGAAGGAAGTGGAGCAAGGGGAGGAAGTGGAGGGAGTGGAGTAAGTGTACGAAGTGGACGAAGTGGACGAAGTGGACGAAGTGGACGAAGTGGAGGAAGTGGAGGTAGTGGAGGAAGTGGAGGAAGTGGACTAAGTGGACGAAGTTGACCAAGTGGACAAATTGGAGGAAGTGGACGAAGTTGAGTAAGTGGAGGAAGTGGAGGAAGTGGAGGAAGTGGACGAAGTTGACGAAGTGGAGAAAGTTGTGGAAGTGGAGGAAGTGAAGGAAGTGGAGGAATTGGCGAAGTGGACGAAGTTGACGAAGTGGAAGAAGTGGAGGAAGTGGTGGAAGTGGAAAAAGTGGCAAAGTGGCGAAGTGGACGAAGTGGACCAACTTAACGAAGTTGACAATGTTGACGAAGTTTACGAAATTGACGAAGTGGATGAAGTTGACGAAGTTGACGAAGTGGACGACGTGGAGGAAGTGGAGGAAGCGGAGGAAGCCGAGGAAGCGAAGGAAGTGGAGCAAGGCGAGGAAGTGGAGGGAGTGGAGTAAGTGTACGAAGTGTACGAAGTGTACGAAGTGTACGAAGTGTACGAAGTGTACGAAGTGGACGAAGTGGACGAAGTGGACGAAGTGGACGAAGTGGACGAAGTGGACGAAGTGGACGAAGTGGACGAAGTGGACGAAGTGGACGAAGTGGACGAAGTGGACGAAGTGGACGAAGTGGACGAAGTGGACGAAGTGGACGAAGTGGACGAAGTGGACGAAGTGGACGAAGTGGACGAAGTGGACGAAGTGGACGAAGTGGACGAAGTGGACGAAGTGGACGAAGTGGACGAAGTGCAGGTAGTGGAGGAAGTGGAGGAAGTGAACGATGTGGACGAAGTGGACGAAATTGACGAAGTTGACGAAGTCTACGAAGTAGTCGAAGTGGACATAGTGGACGAAGTTGAAGAAGTTGAAGAAGTTGACGAAATTGACGAAGTTGACGAAGTGGACGAAGTTTACGAAGTGGACGAAGATGACGAAGTGGACGAAGTTGACGAAGTGAACGAAATGGACAAGTGGAGAAAGTTGAGGAAATGGAGGAAGTGGAGGAAGTGAAGGAAGTGGCGAAGTGGACGAAGTTGACGAAGTGGAGGAAGGGGAGAAAGCGGAGGAAGTGGACGAAGTGGACAGAGTTGACGAAGTGGACGAAGTTGACGAAGTGGAGGAAATGGACGAAATGGCGAATTGTCGAAGTGGCGAAGGGGTGAAGTGGCGGAGTGGCGAAGTGGATGATCTGGACCAACTTAACGAAGTGGACAAAGTTGACGAAGTTTACAAAGTTGACGAAGTGGATGAAGTTGACGAAGTGGACGAAGTGGAGGACGAAGTGGAGGACGAAGTGGAGGACGAAGTGGAGGAAGTGGAGGAAGTAAACGAGGTGGAGGAAGTGGAGGAAGTGGACGAAGTTGAGGAAGTGGAGGAAGTCGAGGAAGTGGAGGAAGTGGGCGAACTGGGCGAAGTGGACGAAATTGACGAAGTGGACGAAGTGGACGAAGTGGACGAAGTGGACGAAGTGGACGAAGTCTGCGAAGTGGACGAGGTTGACGAAGTGGAGGAAGTGGACGAAGCGGAGGAAGTGTAGGAAGTGGAGAAAGTGGATGAAGTGGAGGAAGTGGACGAAGTTGACGGAGTTGAAGGAGTGGACGAAGAAGACGAAGTGGACGAAGTGGATGAAGTGGCGAAGTGGCAAAGTGGACGAAGTGGATGATGTTGACGAAGTGGAGGAAGTGGACGAATTGCACGAAGTGGACAAAGTAGACGAAGTTGACGAAATTGACGAAGTGGAGGAAGTGGAGGAAGTTGACGAAGTTGACGAAGTTAAGGAAGTGGAGGAAGTGGCGAAGTGGAGGAAGTGGAGGAAGTGGCGAAGTGGAGGAAGTGGCGGAGGTGCACGGAGTTGACGGAGTGGACGATGTTGACGAAGTGGATGAAGTGGACGAAGTTAAGGAAGTGGAGGAAGTGGAGGAAGTGGAGAAAGTTGACGAAGTTGAGGAAGTGGACGGAGTTGACGAAGTGGACGAAGTGCACGAAGTGGGCGAAGTGCACGAAGTGGATGAAGTGCACGAAGTGGAGCAAGTGCAGGAAGTGGACGAAGTGGGGAAGTGGACGAAGTGGACCAAGTTAACGAAGTGGAAAAGTTGACGAAGTTTGCGAAGTTGACGAAGTGGACGAAGTTAACGAAGTGGAGGAACTGGACCAAGTAGTCGAAGTGGACGAAGAGGACGAAGTGGAGGACGAAGTGCAGGAAGTGGACGAAGTGGAAGAAGTGGAGGAAGTGGAGGAAGTTGAGGAAGTTGACAAAGTGGACGAAGTGGACGAAGTGGACGAAGTGGACGAAGTGGAGGAAATGGAGGAAGTGGACGAAGGGGACGAAGTGGAGGAAGTGTACAAAGTGGACGGACGAAGTGGCCAAAGTGGAGGAAGTGGAGGAAGCGGGCGAAGTGGGCGAAGTGCACGAAATGGATGAAGTGGAGCAAGTTGAGGAAGGGGAGGAAGTAGAGGAAGGGGAGGAAGTAGAGGAAGCGGAGGAAGCGGAGGAAGCGGACGAAGTGGAGGAAGTGGAGGAAGTGTACGAAGTGGATGAACTCGACGAAGTGCACGAAGTGGAGGAAGTGGCGGAAGTGGAGGAAGTGGGGGAAGTGGAAGAAGTGACGAAGTGGCGAAATGGACGAAGCAAAGGAAGTGTAGCAAGTGGACGAAGTGGACGACGTGGAGGAAGTGGAGGAGGTGGAGGAAGTGGCGAAGTGGAGGAAGTGGCGAAGTGGAGGAAGTCGAGGAAGTGGAGGATGTGGAGGAAGTGGACGGAGTTGACGGAGTGGACGAAGTTGACGAAGTGGAGGCAGTAGAGGAGGTGGAGGAAGTGGACGAAATGGACGAAGTGGAGGAAGTGGAGGAAGTAAACGAAGTGGAGGAAGTGGACTAAGTGGACGAAGTTGACCAAGTGAATGAAGTGGAGGAAGTGGAGGAAGTGGACGAAGTTGAGCAATTGGAGGAAGTGGGGGAAGTGGAGGAAATGGGTGAAGTGGACAAAGTTGACGAAGTGGACGAAGTTGAGGAAACGGAGGAAGTGGACGAAGGGGACGACGTGGACGAAGTGCACGAAGTGGAGGAAGTGGACGAAGTGGAGGAAGAAGCGGACGAGGTGGAGGAAGTGGAGGAAGTTGACGAAGTGGAGGAAGTGGAGGAAGTTGACGAAGTGGAGGAAGTTGACGAAGTGGAGGAAGTGGAGGAAGTGGAAGAAGTTGAGGAAGTGGAGGAAGTGGGCGAAGTGGACGAAGGGGACGAAGTTGACGAAGTGGACGAAGTTGAGGAAGTGGACGAAGTGGTGGAAGTGGAGGAGGAAGTGGTGGAAGTGTACGAAGTGGAGGAAGTCGAGGATATGGAGGACGTGGAGGAAGTTGACGAAGTGGAGGAAGTGGAGGATGTGGAGGAAGTGAACGAAGTGGAGGAAGTGGAGGAAGTTAACAAAGTTGACGAAGTGGACGAAGTTGACGAAGTGCACGAAGTGGATGAAGTGAGCGAAGTGGGCGAAGTTGACGAAGGTGACGAAGTGGAGGAAGGGGACGACGTGGAGGAAGTGGGAAGGGGGCAAAGTTGACGAAGCGGAGGAAGCGTTGGAAGTGGAGGAAGCAGAGGAAGCGGAGGAAATAGAGGAAGTGGACGAAATGGACGAAGTGGAGGAAGTGGACGAAGTAAACGAAGTGCAGGAACTAAACGAAGTGGAGGAAGTGGATTAAGTGGACGAAGTTGACCAAGTGAATGAAGTGGAGGAAGTGAACGAAGTGAACGAAATTGACGAAGTCTTCGAAGATGACGAAGTTGACGAAGTTGACGAAGTTGACAAAGTTGACGAAGTGGATTAAGTTGATGAAGTTGACGAAGTTGACGAAGTGGAGTTAGTTGACGAAGTCAAGGAAGTGCAGGAAGTTGACTAAGTGGAGGAAGTGGAGGAAGTGCAGGAAGTGGACTAAGTGGACGAAGTGGAGGAAGTGGAGGAGGTGGAGGAAGTGGCGAAGTGGAGGAAATGGCGAAGTGGAGGAGGTCGAGGAAGTGGAGGAAGTGGACGGAGTTGACGGAGTGGACGAAGTTGACGAAGTGGAGGAAGTAGAGGAGGTGGAGGAAGTGGACGAAATGGACTAAGTGGAGGAAGTGGAGGAAGTGGAGGAAGTGGAGGAAGTAAACGAAGTGCAGGAAGTAAACGAAGTGGAGGAAGTGGACTAAGTGGACGAAGTTGACCAAGTGAATGAAGTGGAGGAAGTGGACGAAGGTGAGCAATTGGAGGAAGTGGGGGAAGTGGAGGAAATGGGTGAAGTGGACAAAGTTGACGAAGTGGACGAAGTTGAGGAAACGGAGGAAGTGGACGAAGGTGACGAAGTGGACGAAGTGGACGAAGTTGACAAAGTGGACGATGTGGAGGAAGTTGACGAAGTGGACGAAGTGGGCGAAGTGGGCGAAGTGGACGAAGTGGACGAAGTGGAAGAAGTGTATGAGGTTGACGAAGTGGAGGAAGTGGAGGAAGTGGACGAAGCTGATAAAATTGACGAACTAGAGGAAGTGGAGGAAGTGGAGGAAGTGGGGGAAGTGAAGGAAGTGGAGGAAGTGGAGGAAGCGGTGCAAGTGGACGAAGTTGACGAAGTTGATGAAATGAAGGAAGTGGTGGAAGTGGAGGAAGTGGAAGAAGTTGATGAAGTTGAGGAACTTGACGATGTGGACGAGGTAGACGAAGTGTACGAAGTGGACGAAGTGGATGAAGTTGACAAGTTGACGAAGTTGACGAAGTGGAAGAAGTGGAGGAAGTGGAGGATGTGGACGAAGCTGAGGAAGTTGACGAAGTGGACGAAGTTCACAAAGTGGACGAAGTAGACGAAGTGGACGAAGTGGACGAAATGGACGAAGTGGAGGAAGTCGACGAATTGGACGAAGTTGAGGAAGTGGAGGAAATTGACGAAGTGGACGAAGTGTATAAAGTGACGAAGTCGACGAACTGGAGGAATAGGGGGAACTGGAGGAAGTGGACGAAGTTGACAAAGTTGACGAACTGCAGGAAGTGGAGGAAGTGGAGGAAGTTGAAAAAGTGGATGAAGTGGACGAAGTGGAGGAAGTAGAGGAAGTGGATGAAGTAGGCGAAGTCGGCGAAGTGGACGAACTCAACGAAGTGGACGAAGTGGACGAAGTGGACGAAGTGGACGAAGTGGACGAAGTGGACGAAGTGGACAAAGTGGACAAAGTGGACAAAGTGGACGAAGTAGACGAGGTGGATGAAGTCTACGAAGTGGACGAACTGGACATAGTGGAGGAAGATGACGAAGTTGAGGAAGTGGAGGAAGTGGAGGAAGTTGAGGAAGTGGAGGAAGTGGAGAAAGTAGAAGAAGTGGAGGAAGAAGTAGAGGAAGTGCAGGAAGTGGAGGAAGTTGAAGAAGTTGAAGAAGTTGACAAAGTGGATGAAGTGGATAAAGTTGACGAAGTGCAGGAAGTGAAGGAGGTGGACGAAGTTGACGAAGTGGAGGAAGTGGAGGAAGTGGAGGAAGTGTACGAAGTTGACGAAATGGACGAAATGGACGAAGTGGAGGAAGTGGAGGAAGTGGAAGAAGTGGAGGAAGTGCAGGAAGTGGGCGAAGTGCGCGAAGTGGACGAAGTGGACGAAGTTCACGAAGTGGACAAAGTTGACAAAGTGGACGATGTGGAGGAAGTTGACGAAGTGGACGAAGTGGGCGAAGTTGGCGAAGTTGGCGAAGTGGACGAAGTGGAAGAAGTGTATGAAGTTGACGAAGTGCACGAAGTGGACGAAGGGGACAAAGTTGACAAAATTGACGAACTAGAGGAAGTGGAGGAAGTGAAGGAAGTTGAAGAAGTTGATGAAGTGGACGAAGTGGGCGAAGTGGGCGAAGCTGGCGAAGTGGACGAAGTGGACGAAGTGGAAGAAATGTACGAAGTGGGAGGAAATGGAAAAGTGGACGAAGTTGACGAAGCGGAGGAAGCGGAGGAAGCGCAGGAAGCGGAGGAAGCGTAGGAAGCGGAGGAAGTGGAGGAAGTGTACGAAGTGGAGGAAGTGGAGGAAGTGGAGGAAGTGGCGAAGTGGACGAAGTTGACGAAGTGAAGGAAGTGGAGGTAGTGGAGGAAGTGGAGGAAGTGGAGGAGGTGGAGGACGTGGAGAAGTGGCGAAGTGGACGAAGTGGAAGAAGTTGACAAAGTGGGCGAAGCGGAGGAAGCGAAGGAAGCGGAGGACGTGGAGGAAGTGGAGGAAGTTGACGAAGTGGACGAGGTGGACGAAGTTGACGAAGTGGACGAAATGGACAAAGTGGAGCAAGTGGACGAAGTTGACGAAGTGGACAAAGTCGACAAAGTGGACGAAGCGGACGAAATGGACAAAGTGGGACAAATTGGACGAAGTGGAGGAAGTGGACGAAGTTGACGAAGTGGACGACGTGTATAATGTTGACGAAGTAGACGAGGTGGAGGAAGTGGACGAAGTTGACAAAGTTTACGAACTAGAGGAAATGGAGGAAAAGGAGGAAATGGAGGAAGTTGATGAAGTGGAGGAAGTGCAGGAAGTGGAGGAAGTGGAGGAAGTGGACGAAGTTGACGAAGTGGCCAAAGTGGAAGAAGTTGACGATGTTGAAGAAGTGGAGCAAGTGGAGAAGTGGACGAAGTTGACGAAGTTGACGAAGTGGATGAAATTGACGAAATGGACGAATTGGAGAAAGTGATGAAGTGGAGGAAGTGGAGGAAGTTGACGAAGTGGGCGAAGTGTATAAAGTTGACGAAGTGGACAAAGTAGAGGAAGTGGACGAAGTGGACAAAGTTGGCGAACTCGAGGACGAAGTGGAGAAAGTGGAGGAAGTTGACGTAGTGGAGGAAGTGGAGTAAGTGGACGATGTGGAGGAAGTGGAGGAAGTGGGCGAAGTGGGCGAAGTTGACGAAGTGGAGGAAGTGGACGGAGTGGACGGAGTGGATAGAGTGGACGGAGTGGACGAAGTGGGGGAAGTGGAAGAAGTGGAGGAAGTGGCGAAGTGGACGAAGTTGACGAAGCGGAGGAAGCGGAGCAAGCGGAGCAAGCGCAGGAAGCGGAGGAAGCGGAGGAAGTGGACGAAGTTGACGAAGTGGAGGAAGTGAAGGAAGTGGAGGAAGCGTACGAAGTTGTCGAAATGGACAAAATGGACGAAGTGGAGGAAGTGGAAGAAGTGGAGGAAGTGGAAGAAGTGGAGGAAGTGCAGGAAGTGGGCGAAATGGGCGGAGTGGACGCAGTGGACGAAGTTGACGAGGTGGACGAAGTGGACGAAGTTGACAAAGTGGACGATGTGGAGGAAGTTGACGAAGTGGACGAAGTGGGCGAAGTGGGCGAAGTTGGCGAAGTGGACGAAGTGGACGAAGTGGAAGAAGTGTATGAGGTTGACGAAGTGGAGGAAGTGGAGGAAGTGGAGGAAGTGGACGAAGCTGATAAAATTGACGAACTAGAGGAAGTGGAGGAAGTGGAGGAAGTGGGGGAAGTGAAGGAAGTGGAGGAAGTGGAGGATGCGGTGCAAGTGGACGAAGTTGACGAAGTTGATGAAATGAAGGAAGTGGTGGAAGTGGAGGAAGTGGAAGAAGTTGATGAAGTTGAGGAACTTGACGATGTG
Organism: Vigna umbellata; assembly: GCF_029865625.1. NCBI lineage: Eukaryota > Viridiplantae > Streptophyta > Magnoliopsida > Fabales > Fabaceae > Vigna > Vigna umbellata. The sequence continues at coordinate 314,541 of NC_142168.1, forward strand.
GACGAGGTAGACGAAGTGTACGAAGTGGACGAAGTGGACGAAGTGGATGAAGTTGACAAGTTGACGAAGTTGACGAAGTGGAAGAAGTGGAGGAAGTGGAGGATGTGGACGAAGCTGAGGAAGCTGAGGAAGTTGACGAAGTGGACGAAGTTGACAAAGTGGACGAAGTTGACGAAGTGGACGAAGTGGACGAAGTGGACGAAATGGACGAAGTGGAGGAAGTCGAGGAATTGGACGAAGTGGAGGAAGTGGAGGAAATCGACGAAGTGGAGGAAATTGACGAAGTGGACGAAGTGTATAAAGTGACGAAGTCGACGAACTGGAGGAATAGGGGGAACTGGAGGAAGTGGACGAAGTTGACAAAGTTGACGAACTGAAGGAAGTGGAGGAAGTGGAGGAAGTTGAAAAAGGGGATGAAGTGGACGAAGTGGAGGAAGTAGAGGAAGTGGATGAAGTAGGCGAAGTCGACGAAGTGGACGAACTCAACGAAGTGGACGAAGTGGACGAAGTGGACGAAGTGGACGAAGTGGACGAAGTGGACAAAGTGGACGAAGTAGACGAGGTGGACGAAGTCTACGAAGTGGACGAACTGGACATAGTGGAGGAAGATGACGAAGTTGAGGAAGTGGAGGAAGTGGAGGAAGTTGAGAAAGTGGAGGAAGTGGAGGAAGTGGAGAAAGTAGAAGAAGTGGAGGAAGTGGCGGAAGTGGACGAAGTGGAGGAAGAAGTAGAGGAAGTGCAGGAAGTGGAGGAAGTTGAAGAAGTTGAAGAAGTTGACAAAGTGGATGAAGTGGATAAAGTTGACGAAGTGGAGGAAGTGAAGGAGGTGGACGAAGTTGACGAAGTGGAGGAAGTGGAGGAAGTGTACGAAGTTGACGAAATGGACGAAATGGACGAAGTGGAGGAAGTGGAGGAACTGGAGGAACTGGAGGAAGTGGAAGAAGTGGAGGAAGTGCAGGAAGTGGGCGAAGTGGGCGAAGTGGACGAAGTGGACGAAGTTGACGAAGTGGACGAAGTAGACAAAGTGGACGATGTGGAGGAAGTTGTCGAAGTGGACGAAGTGGGCGAAGTTGGCGAAGTTGGCGAAGTGGACGAAGTGGAAGAAGTGTATGAAAATGACGAAGTAGAGGAAGTGGAGGAAGTTGAAGAAGTGGATGAAGTGGGCGAAGTGGGCGAAGCTGGCGAAGTGGACGAAGTGGAAGAAATGTACGAAGTGGACGAAATGGAAAAGTGGACGAAGTTGACATAGCGGAGGAAGCGGAGGAAGCGGAGGAAGCGCAGGAAGCGCTGAAAGCGGAGAAAGTGGAGGAAGTGGAGGAAGTGTACGAAGTGGAGGAAGTGGAGGAACTGGAGGAAGTGGAGGAAGTGGAGGAAGTGAAGGAAGTGGAGGAAGTGGAGGAAGTGGATAAAGTGGACGAACTGGCGAAGTGGACGAAGTGAAAGAAGTGGAGGTAGTGGAGGAAGTGGAGGAAATGGAGGAGGTGGAGGACGTGGAGGAGTGGCGAAGTGGACGAAGTGGAAGAAGTTGACAAAGTGGACGAAGCGGAGGAAGCGAAGGAAGCGGAGGACGTGGAGGAAGTGGACGAAGTTCATGAAGTGGACAAGGTGGACGAAGTTGACGAAGTGGACGAAGTGGACGAAGTGGACGAAGTTCACGAAGTGGACGAAGTTCACGAAGTGGACGAAGTGGACGAAGCGGACGAAATGGACGAAGTCGGACGATTTGGACGTAGTGGAGGAAGTGGACGAAGTGGAGGAAGAAGTGGACGAAGTGGAGAAAGTGGAGGAAGTGGAGGAAGTGCAGGAAGTTGACGAAGTGGACGAAGTGTATAGTGTTGACGTAGTGGTCGAGGTGGAGGAATTGGACGAAGTTGACAAAGTTGACGAACTGCAGGAAGTGGAGGAAAGGGAGGAAGTGGAGGAAGTTGACGAAGTGGAGGAAGTGGAGGAAGTGGACGAAGCGGAGGAAGCGAAGGAAGTGGAGGAAGTGGACGAAGTGGACGAAGTGGCCGAAGTAAACGAAGTCGACGATGTTGACGAAGTGGAGCAAGTGGAAACTGGACGAAGTTGACGAAGTGGATGAAATTGACGAAATGGACGAATTGGAGGAAGTGGAGGAAGAAGTTGACGAAGTGGACAAAGTGATGAAGCTGGAGGAAGTGGAGGAAGTGGAGGAAGTTGACAAAGTTGACGAAGTGGACGAAGTGTACTAAGTTGACGAAGTGGACAAAGTGGAGGAAGTGGACGAAGTTGACAAAGTTGACGAACTCGAGGAAGTGGACGAAGTTGAGGAAGTGGAGGAACTTGACGTAGTGGACGAAGTGGACGATGTGGAGGAAGTGGAGGAAGTGGATAAAGAGGATAAAGTTGACGAAGTGGAGGAAGTTAAGGAAGTGGACGAAGTTGACGAAGTGGAGGAAGTGGAGGAATCATACGAAGTTGACGAAGTGGAGGAAGTGGAGGAAGTGGAGGAAGTGCATGAAGTTGACGAAGTGGCCGAAGTGGACGAAGTCGACGATGTTGACGAAGTGGAGCAAGTGGAGACGTGGACGAAGTTAACGAAGTGGATGAAATTGACGAAATGGACGAATTGGTGGAAGTGGAGGAAGTGGACGAAGTGGAGAAAGTAGAAGATGTGGAGGAAGTGGAGGAAGTGGCGGAGGTTGAAGAAGTTGAAGAAGTTGACGAGGTGGATAAATTTGACGAAGTGGAGGAAGTGGAGGAGGTGGACGAAGTTGACGAAGTTGAGGAAGTGGAGGAAGTGGAGGAAGTAGAGGAAGTGGAGGAAGTGGAGGAAGTGGAGGAAGTGGAAGAAGTGGACGAAGTTGACGAAGCGAAGGAAGTGGAGGAAGTGGACGAAGTTGACGAAGTGGAGGAAGTGGAGGAACCATACGAAGTTGACGAAATGGACGAAATGGACAAAGTGGAGGAAGTGGAGGAAGTGGATGAAGTGGAAGAAGTGGAAGAAGTGGAGGAAGTGGGGGAAGTGGAGGAAGTGGACGAAGTGGACGAAGTGGAGGAAGTTGACAAAGTGGACGATGTGGAGGAAGTTGACGAAGTGGACGACGTTGGCGAAGTGGAGGAAGTGGAGGAAGTGGAAGAAGGGTATGAAGTTGACGAAGTGGACGAAGTGGACGAAGTGGAGGAAGTGGAGGAAGTGGACGAAGCTGATAAAATTGATGAACTAGAGGAAGTGGAGGAAGTGGAGGAAGTGGAGGAAGTGGGGGAAGTGAAGGAAGTGGTGCAAGTGGACGAAGTGGACGAAGTTGACGAAGTTGATGAAGTTGATGAAATAAAGGAAGTGGTGGAAGTGGAGGAAGTGGAAGAAGTTGA